>NC_084615.1:56862277-57112277 GCF_033978795.1 Nerophis ophidion | reverse complement strand
GATAAAGTTGACGAATTCTCATCAAACACTTATTTGGAACACCCCACAGGTGTGCAGGCTAATTGAGAAGAGGTGGGTGCCATGATTGCGTATGAAAGCAGCTTCCGTGAAATGCTTAGTCATTCACAAACAAGGATTGCGAAAAGGTCACCACTTTGTGAACATATGTGTGAGCAAATTGTCCAACAGTTTTAGAAAAACATTTCTCAACGGGCTATTACAAGAAATTTAGGAATTTCACCGTATACGGTCCGTAATACCATCTAAAGGTTCAGAGAATCTGGAGAAATCACTGCACATAAGCGATGATATAACTGACCTTCGTTTCCTCAGGCGGTACTGCATCAAAAAGCGACATCAGTGTGTAAAGGATATCACCACATGGGCTCAGGAACACTTCAGAAAACCACTGTCAGTAACTACAGTTTGTCGCTACATCTGTAAGTGCAAGTTAAAACTACTATGCAAAGCCAAAGCCTTTTATTAACGACACCCAGAAATGCCGCCGGCTTCGCTGGGCCCGAGCTCAGCTAAGATGGACTGATGCAAAGTGGAAAAGTGTTCTGTGGTCTGACGAGTCCACATTTCAAATAGTTTTTTTGGAAATGGTGAACGTCGTGTCCTCTGGACCAAAGAGGAAAATAACTATCCGCATTGTTTTAGGTGCCAAGTTGAAAAGCCAGCATCTGTGATGGTATGGGGGTGTATTAGTGCCCAAGGCATGGGTAACTTACACATCTGTGAAGGCACCATTAATGCTGAATGGTACATACAGGTTTTGGAGCTACATATGTTGCCATCCAAGCAAGGTTATCATGGACACCCCTGCTTATTTCAGCAAGACAATATCAAGTCACTTCTTACAACAGCGTGGCTTCATAGTAAAAGTGTTCAGGTACTAGACTGGCCTGCCTGTAGGCCAGACCTGTCTCCCATTGAAAATGTGTGGCACATTATGAAGCTTAAAATACCACAACGGAGACCCCAGACTGTTGAACAACTAAAACTGTACATAAAACAAGAATGGGAAAGAATTCCACCTGAAAAGCTTCAAAAATGTGTCTCCTTAGTTCCCACAGGTTTATTGAGTGTTGTTAAAAGAAAAGGTGATGTAACACAGTGGTGAACATGCCCTTTCCCAACTACTTTGGCATGTATTGCAACCATGAAATTCCAAGTTAATTATTATTTGCAAAAAAAACAAAGTTTATGAGTTTGAACATCAAATAGCTTGGTTTTGTATTGCATTCAAGTGTATATGGTTTGAAAAGGATTTGCAAATCATTGTTTTCCGTTTATATTTACATCTAACACAATTTCCCAACTCATATTGAAACAGGGTTTGTACATTCTCGTTATACAAGGCAGCAAATTAAAGACACAGTAAGTGGAATGTATTAACAATAAAATTCCACACGAAATAAGGAAGAGGAGTATTCTCAGGGAGTATCTACAAGTTGCTCTGAGCAAAACGTTGCAGTTGTCGACTGGATACATCAACTGTGTCTGAAATAGTGTCAGAGCTAAGTGGCGGAAAATATTTAATTCATACGTTGGCCTCATTTTAGGTTTATGATATGGTTTGGTGGCAAAATGTAGATCAGTGTCACATTTGGGATCCTACAAGTCCCAAAAATGTGAATTTAAACCTTGCAGAGATATTAATAAAACAATTGTGCCTTGTTCCAGATGAGCTGTTTGGAATTTGAAACGTTTGTGATGCAGTTTGGCAGTGGATACTTCCATACATGGTCAAGGTTTTCAAGCGGTCCTTTGCACATTTTTTTCATTACATCATTTTAAAATACCTTATAATGCTTATTTTGATATACTATATGTACAATAATGTGTACATTATTTTTAAAACCATGACGCCTCCACTGTGCTGCTGAAACCCAACACTCATAGAATTATAACATGCAAAATCAGCAACATGTACAGTGACTTGTACATTATTATTACAATATTTCTAAAATCAGAACGCACTAACGGGCCAAGGAAATAATTTTACATGATTAAGTGCAATATAATATTTGTTCAGGGGCTTATTCTTCTGTTTTCTCTCACTATGAGTCACACTCTGCCTCGAACATTTACTTGTATGGAAAAATCTTCCACCGTTGTTATTCCTAAAAAAATAAAACAAAATAAGTTTTTACATCAAGCATATGATATTTGTCAATACAAAAGTGTAACGCTGAAACGAGAAACTACTGAATCATTTTGTAATTTGTGTCTCAAAGTAAGGATTATATATATATATATATATATATATATATATATATATGATGTGTGTCCAAAAGTTTGGACACATCTTCTCATTCAATGTCCTTTCTTTAATTTCATGACTATTTACATTGTAGATTGTCACTGAAGGCATCAAAAGTATGAATCAACACATATGGACTTATGTACTTAACAAAAACAGGTGTAATACCTGAAAACATGTTTTATGTGCTAGTTTCTTCAAAATAGCCAGCCTTTGCTCTGATTACTGCTTTGCACACTCTTGGCATTCTCTCAATGAGCTTCAAGAGGTAGTCACCTGAAATGGTTTTCAGTTCACAGGTGTGCCTGATCAGGGCTGATTAGTGGAATTTCTTGCTTTATCAATGGGGTTGGGACCATCAATTGTGTTGTGAATTAGAAGGTGTGTGTTTTCTAGCCTTCTTGAGACATCAATGAGGAAAAGTACCTTCCTTATTTCGGTTCGAAATCATGGTCCCAATACGGAAAACCATTGCGTCAAACAGAGAATGTCCCATTTTGCACCTCTGGTGGTGAAATGCATCAACATTAGGGTGGACCCAAAAAGGAGGGATTTTTCAAATTGAGTGTTTGTCGGTTTTAAAAGTGCTCCCTCTCTGGTCAACATATGAAACGACAAGAGTTTGTTAGAAATTGAAATGCGCCCCCTCTAAAAGTATATAGAGACGTACTGTAATAACTTGAAGTAAATAATGAAGATTAAAAACCAATTACAAACAACCCCCCCCCCCCCCCCCCCCCAAAATAAAATAAAAACTAGAAGCAGTCTTTTTCTTACAATGCGTCAACTTTTTTCTGAGAAAATTGGGAACAATTTGTCATATTTTTTCTGGTTTTGTAACACTGCAATATTTTCCTCGTAAAATTATTACTTTTTGTGTGAAATTATGACATTTAAATCCAAAAAGGGTGACATTTGTCATATAAAGTTTTGACTGTTATCACAATATTGCCAATATTTTGGTTGTTCTCATAAAAAGTGCCATTTTTTGTCATAATTTTGCCAAGTAAAATTATGATTGTTATTAAAATATTGCCAATCTTTTAAAATTTTCTTATACATTTTTTGTTGAGTAAAATTACGACTCTTAATAAAATTGCCAACATTTTAAGCTTTTCTTGTAAAATTGTAACTGTTTTTGAGTAAAATTCCAACTTTTCTCATGATATTGCTCAGTTTTTCTTGTAAAATTTTGACTTCCATTGAGTAAAATTACGACTTTTATTATAATACTGCGAAAATTCCAAGTTTTTCTTGTTAAGTTGTGACCTTTTTTCTTGTGAAATTCCAACTCATTTGTCACAACAAGCTTTTTTATATTTGCAATAGTATGCATTAATAATATATACACAGTATTATGTATATATTATTAATGTTCTAAATACAAATCTGTATATATCTAGAAAGGCTGGTTCTCCAGAGGTAGGCATTTTTTGGAGGTCTCAATAAGGTAGCAAATACATGAACGTGTGTGTGTGTGTGTGTGTGTGTGTGTGTGTGTGTGTGTGTGTGTGTGTGTGTGTGTGTGTGTGTGCGTGTGTGTGTGTGTGTGTATGTGTGCGAATAAGGGACAGCGTGGCGGAGTGGAAGAATGGCCGTGCACAACCCGAGGGTCCCTGGTTCAATCCCCACCTAGTATCAACCTCGTCACGTCTGTTGTGTCCTGAGCAAGACACTTCACCCTTGCTCCTGATGGGTGCTGGTTAGCGCCTTGCATGGCAGTTCCCTCCATCAGTGTGTGAATGTGAGTGTGAATGGGTAAATGTGGAAGTAGTGTCAAAGCGCTTTGAGTACCTTGGAGGCAGAAAAGCGCTGTACAAGTACACAAGTACAACCCATTTATCATTTATTATCATATATATATATATATATATATATATATATATATATATATTTCTATAGTTAAGAAAGTATATCTGCTTATGTTGTATGTTGTATAAGTTTGAACAAATGTTTTCAAATAACCACAAGCTAAACAAAGTTCAGGAAGATGTTGCCATATGAGAAATAAATCAATATCAATTCCTCTGTACTGATTTCTGTGTGTGCACTGTTGATGAATGGTAAAGTTGATGATACAAGTGGAGAATTGGAGTTTATTAGAGGAGAATATAGAAGTAAATATTGTGTGAAACAGGAGATGATTCATTCTGCAAACCCAACTTCGCCTGTTCGCCACAATATCAACTTTCATTATGCATGCTTGTCCCTGCAGACCACACACACACACACACACACACACGCACAGATTGACTGATGCACGCGGTAATAAAATGTAGCAGCTGTGTAAAATGTCAGGCTGGCCTTTTCTCACTTGTGCTGTTTGAATGAATCCAAATGCGAAACCTTTTCCTCCCCCCGCACAAAGAAAAGATGAACTTGAAACACAAACGATGGACTGAAGATAGAGAAAGAATTGTTATTGACCTTTGGAGGGTGAATAAGTTAATGATATCAAATATAATCAATTATCTTTAAATACATATACAGTATATGTATACAAAAATTATATAAATATACAAATATATATATACATATATGTATCCAAAAAAAATATATATATATACATATATAAATATACATATATACACACACATATATATATATATATATATATATATATATATATATATATATATATATATATATAAATAAATCAGTGGTTCTTAACCTTGTTGGAGGTGCCGAACCCCACCAGTTTCATATGTGCCTTCACCGAACCCTTCTTTAGTGAAAAATTAAAATGTCTTTTTTTTTTCAAATTCAAGACAAAGTTATGTTTTTTTTTACTGGTGCACAAAATGAACCATGCATGAACATCACCTTGTTCAAAGAACAACACAAACACAGTGCATGAACTCACAACAATTTACACACCTGCGAATTATATGGAAAATTAGAGGGAAAATTGTTCGGGGGTATACACAGGGAGAAGTTTTTATTTACACAATGAGATGAGTGTGTCTTGACCTCAGCGTCGGAGGCTCCACAGAACCCCTGAGGCCGACTCACCGAACCCCAAGGGTTCGATCGAACCCAGGTTAAGAATCACTGATATATGTATATATATATATATATACAGTGTATGTGTGTCATGAAGATTGGAATGGTCGATTCACTCTGTATTATTTTATTAGTGGGTCTCATAAATTGCACTTAACACATGGAAGTTTGAATTTGAATAAATAACAATAACCACCTGTAAAGACACGTTAAAGGTAAGAAGGTGCGTGTTTGTTTGTGTATGTGTGTGTCCGTGCCAGAGGTCGGTAGTAACACATGACATTTACTTCGTTGCATTCACAGAAATATTTTTGCGGATAAATTGTACTAGTCGGAGTAGTTTTAATCCAACCTTCTTGTTACTTTTACTTGAGTAGTGTACTAGTAGTGTGCAGAAATTTTTTTTCCTTTACTCCATTACATTGACTTTCATTTCGATCGCTACATTTATGTATATTGTAGTATTAGACCACGGGACTTGAGTTATGGTGGGAGAGTCCAGGTGGGACGGGTTTGAAGGGAACACATTTCTGTTGTTGTTGTGCACAGACTAGAGAAAGGCAGGGGTAAGTTGCTGAATGTCATTAATACAGCTAGCTCTCTCTTATGACACTCCTCCTTCGACTTCCTTCTTTAAGCGCAACATTGGTGTTCCCGATGTCAGTCCTGCTGAAGTTTCCGGGACTGTACTGAACATCAAACGACGTGACATGGCAAATTCCGCCATTCTCAAATTGCCGGAGTTTTGAGAGTTGTCTGCGACAACGTGGCTATTGCCACGCGCTATTACCACCTTGAGTCAGCGCTAGGGAGCTCCACAGCAGCCAGAGCAGTAAGTTGTATTACATCTCATCCTTCCCAGGACAAATATGCAGGTTCAAATCTTACCTCCTCAAATTTTCTTAACTTGCACGGTCAGAACTAGCTTGACGTCTCCTTGAAATTCATGGGAGACAGCAAGCCCTTTGAACACATGGAGATGATGTTGAACCTGCTGGGTACAGGGGAGATACATTTCCTCTTCATAGAGTTGTGTTTGTGACACATGCCAGCACATGTCAAGAAAGTGCTCACTAATACAGCTATTACTGAGCCGCATGCTTTGGCAGAGGAAGCGGACCGGTTCTACCTGGCCACTCAGCGCTTCACCCGTGATGTACTGGCCCCGTCGCGCAGTCACGGGCCCACAGGCAGCAGTGTGCGCCCAGGTAGGGAGCACACTGCCATTGACAGCCTTGGATTGTGCTACTTTCATGCACCTTTTTGGTGCCAAGGCTAAAAGGTGCCGCTCCCCTTGCAGCTACACTGCAATGTTAAACGTCCAGGCCTGCGCTCATTAGTGGCCATGAGGGCAGGTACAAAGGGCTGAATGCTGTTTGTGTAATTTACCCGAGTGGTAAAAATATTAAAATCTAATACATTTGTTGCTTAAAACCAATAAAAACTGTCAATATAAATATTAAGAACCCAATGTGGTGAGAGCAGGTGTCCAAAATAAGGAAAGATGATTAACTGGTTCACAATTTATTAAAATACAATTAAAAACACCAGTCACGTTGTTGACACTAAAATACCAAATATGAATAATGTAGTGGGCGAGGTTACAGTCACATCAGACATTTGGATACGTATACCGGCTCCGCCCACTTCCACAGCGTCCTCCTGCAAGCAAAATAAAAGGGAGGCAGGCCATGGGGATAAAATCAACTAAAACCACGGAGGTGCTATTCGGGCTGACGTCACACTTACACGCAAGGCAGGGTTTCCCCTACCTTTGCTGAAGTCCCGCATCAACGTCCTGGGTACGCCCACTCTCCTCGCCAGTCTCCGGTCACTCGCGGGACCCACGTGGCCAAACCCGTCCCGCTCCGCCTCCTGGTTGCTCCGGGGGTCACCGCAGGTTTCTGGGTCTAAATCGCCCCCCTGTCCACAGAACCACACAGCCAGCGTACGACGCACGAGCCCGCAAGCCCACAGCCAAAGGCAGTTGGGTGTCCCCACAGATCCACAACAGTACGGCACTTACTTGGGCGGCAGAGTTTCCTCTGCCCCTGCCTGTTGTGGACGTCTTGGGGTTCGTTCCGGTAGCCTGCGGGGTCGACTGCATGGTCCGGGGGTTCCTTACCAGCCTGCGTGCGTCTACCCGGTCGCTCTCGGCCAAGCCGCAGATTCTTCCCCGTTCGGGCCAGAACCTGACGAATCCTGCCGTCCCCTCTCCTCCTGGCAAAGTCTGCCCTTTTTCCTCTGTCGACCCTGCTCCATCCTCTTTCTTCCCCTTTCTCTCTCCTTTTAAATGTGCAGTCCTAATGCTCTACAGGTGTGTCCAATTTCCCGTGCCATTGGATTGGGCACTTTGGTTGTTAGTGGCAACCAGCTAAAAGGGCCATGTCTTAAAATACCAGCAAAGTCCACAAGGACTAAAAACATGCAATTAAAAAAGACAATCAAATTCTAAGATGTAAAAACGTGCAATTAAAAATACAATCAACTTCTAAAATGTAAAAACGTGCAATTCAAAATACAATCAAATTCTAATATATAAAAACATGCAAATAAAACTATAATCAAATCCTAAAATATAAAAAAAATGCAATTAAAATCCACAGCAATAAAACACTATAAAAAGTGCATGGCAATGAAACAAAAACAAAAAATAAAATCCCCTACTTGTGTCCCATCACATCTGTCAAAGACACCCTGACTGAGTGCAGATTCCTCTGTGACAATGGCGCCCAGATGAGCATCCTGCCGGCTACAGTTGACGATGACGCTGCGGGGTGCACCAGCCACCTTTGACGTCTGCCAACGACACTCCCATCTGGACATATGGCTCAAAGGCCGTTGACTTATGTTTCGGAGGTCAACGGTTTACATGGGACTTTGTGTCACTGCTGACATCTTCTTTGCCCTCCTCGTCGCAGACAGCTCATGGACGTCAAGAACGACCACCTGGTGGACACCTTTTGGACTGAAAAACAAGGCCCAATCCTTCCAGCGGCTGATGGATCCTGCGCTTGGAGACATGCCCTATGTTTTTGTCTAGTCGGACTATGTACTGGTCGCCAGTTCCTTGGAGGAGGAGCAGCTGACACACCTCCGGGACCTCTACACGAGGCTTGACCAGCACAGACTGATCATATACCCTGTGAAAGTCTTTTGCGTGCCATCCATCCAGTTCCTCGAGCATCTCATCAGCATTGATGGGGCCACCCCTCTGCCGGGAAAGGTGGAAGCCGTTTTTGTCTTACCCTGCTTTCGCTCGACCCGAGGGCTGCAAAAATTCCTCTTGATGGTTCCATTTTACCATCAGTTCATCCGCCAGGCAGCCCAAATCAAGCAGCCGCTGTATTAGGCCCTTAGGAGTTAGTCTCCCAACATTGATGTCGACTGGACAGCTGAGAGGGAAAAGACATTCGAAGACACGAAGGACCTGTTGTGCCGGGCTGCCATATTTTGCACCTGTCCCCAGAAGGCCTGGTTGCTCTCACTGCCGATGCATTGGACTACGCCGTAGGCTCTGAGCTAGAGCAATGGGTCAACGGCGCCTGGCACCCGCTTGCCTTTTTCAGCCGTCAGTTGGTTCCCAGGGAGTGGTGTAAATACAGCACCTTTGACAGAGAGTTGGTTGGAAATCCGCTACTTCCACTTCATCCTGGAAGGTCGTGAGTTTATGGTTTTTGTGGACCAGAAACCCCTAACTTTCTCCATGTTCAAGGTGGCTGAGCTGTTGCCCGCCCGCCTGCAATGCCAGCTGTCAATCATCTCGGAGTACACCACAGAAGTCCGACACATCGCGGGCAAATGTCAATTTTGCCGTTGACAAGTTTTATTTGCCATATTTGTTGTTGTCAATGAATTGTTGCACCACTAATCAACAGGAAGACCATGATGTAATTAAGAATGTCACATTTTGGGCACAACCTAACAAACTCTTATTAATAATTTCTGTATAAGATTTTTTTTCAAATAAAACATTTTCAATGTTTACCTATTGATTATTGGTTGTGTTTAACAGATTGATTTCATTTGAGTACAGACAAAAGTCTGCAAAAAAAAAGTATGAAAGTATAATATGTAAATATGCAATACCTGCAAAGCTACAAAGCAGAAACGTGCTGAGATAAGTGTTTGATTGTTGTGTTGTTGTTGTGTTGCTGTGATGGTGAAAGGAGTAAAGTAATCCATCAGTGCCAATGTGTGTCCAAGTAACAACCGATTCTGAATCAATCAGTGTGATTGATAGAACCACTGAACTCAAGGTCATGTGACGTGGACATGTGACCGAGCAGGACAGTGAGTGTCAACACAAACATGTCATTCGTTGTGCCGCACTTTGTGTGAAAAAACACTGGTTAGAAAACATACTTGTTTGAACTTCTTACCTGTCCCTAAACACACAATTTACACAAAGTATCCTCTTCCATGTTTTCAACAATCAACTTTTACTATTCACAAACCTTTCAAATAATAGATGAAGGACATTTACAACACAGTTCAATGGACCAATATTCATATTTATTTTATGTTGTGCGTTCTGCTTCACTGCTGTACATTTAGCTACGTTTAGTCGTCCTACTTTACAACGTAACACAATTATTTGTTGACAAACAGCAAGCACTGCTGCAAAATATTTGACACTCAGCTAAAGTAACAATAATCAAATCAATTCACAGATCACATGCTGCATGATACATGTTATTTAATGAATGACAGGGCACTTCATGTGAAATTTCAATGCAAAAGTATTCCTTGCCCTTTCCTGCTCCATCACTGATAATAATATAATAACTCATTTTTGCTGTCGCCTGCAGCATGCAGCGCTACTGCTGAGTTCAAATCCTGGCAGGAGATTTGTAGGAAGTTTGGGGAAAATTAATCTTTTAATTATGTTAAATGTGTCAGTTTGCAATAAAAAATATATTATTAAACAGTTATTTAAATATGTTCCCAATAATTTGTTTTAACACAACATCTAATTAAATTCAACAATATGTTTTATATAAATAAAAATAAATGTCTGACAAATAAGTAAATAAATAAAAACACATCAAATAATAAAAAATAATGGCGATGGGGATAAAATTGCTAAGGTCCACCATTAATCAAATGAAAAAATAACATTAAAAATATGTATCAAGCTACTGTCAAAAGAGATTATTTTAAATCTTAAAGTCAATATATAATTTTTCCCTTTCATAACCTACAATTTCAACTCTTTTTATGTGATTACATTTTATAACACATTGTAAACATCCATCCATCCGTCTTCGTCCGCTTATCCGAGGTTGGGTCGAGGGGGGCAGCAGCCTAAGCAGAGAAGCCCAGACTTCTCTCGCCCCAGGCACTTCGACCAGCTCTTCTCGGGGGATAACGAGGCGTTCCCAGGCCAGCCGGGAGACATAGTCTTCCCAACATGTCCTGGGTCTTCCCCGTGGCCTCCTACCGGTTGGACGTGCCCTAAACACCTCCCTAGGGAGGCATTTGGTTGGCATCCTGACCAGATACCCAGACCACCTCATCTGGCTCCTCTCGATGTGGAGGAGCAGCGGCTTTACTTTGAGCTCCTCCCGGATGGCAGAGCTTCTCACCCTATCTTTAAGGGAGAGCCCCGCCACCCGGCGGAAGAAATTCGTTTTGGCCGCTTGTAGCCGTGATTTTGTCCTTTCGGTCAAAACCCAAAGCTCATGTCCATAGGTGAGGACGGGAACGTATATCGACCGGTGGATTGAGAGCTTTGCCTTCCGGTTCAGCTCCTTCTTCACCACAACAGATCGATACAGCGTCCGCATTACTGAAGACGCCGCACCGATCCACCTGTCGGTCTCGCGATCCACTCTTCCCTCACCCGTGAACAAGACTCCTAGGTACTTGAACTCTTTCACTTAGGGCACTCCGCCTTTTTACGGGCGAGAACCATGGACTCGGACTTGGAGGTGCTGATTCTCATCCCGGTCGCTTCACACTCGGGTGGGAACAGATCCAGTGAGAGCTGAAGATCCCAGCCAGATGAAGCATTCAGGACCACATCATCTGCAAAAAGCAGAGACCTAATCCTGCGGCCACCAAACCCGAACCCCTCGACGCCTTGACTGATCCCAGAAATTCTGTCCATAAAAGTTATAAACAGAATCGGTGACAAAGGACAGCCTTGGCGGAGTCCAACCCTCACTGGAAACGTGTCCGACTTACCTCCGGCAATGCGGACCAAGCTCTGACACTGATCGTACAGGGAGCGAACCCCCACAATCAGCCAGTGCAATACCCCATACTCTCTGAGCACTCCCCACAGGACTTTCCGAGGGACACAGTCGAATGCCTTCTCCAAGTCCACAAAGCACATGTAGACTGGTTGGGCAAACTCCCATGCACCCTCAAGGACCCTGCCAAGAGTATAGAGCTGGTCCACAGTTCCACGACCAGGACGAAAACACACTGTTCCTCCTGAATCCGAGGTTCGACTATCCAGCGTAGCCTACTCTCCAGTACACCTGAATAGACCTTACCGGGAAGGCTGAGGGGTGTGATACCGCGATAGTTGGAACACACCCTCCGGTTCCCCTTCTTAAAGGGAGGAACCACCACCCCGGTCTGCCAATCCAGATGTACTGCCCCCGATGTTCACGCGATGCTGCAGAGTCTTGTAAACCAAGACAGCCCTACAGCATCCAGAGCCTTAAGGGACTCCGGGCGGGTCTCATCCACCCCCGGGGCCTTGCCACCGAGGAGCTTTTTAACTACCTCAGCAACCTCAGTCCCAGAAATAGGAGAGCCCACCACAGATTCCCCAGGCACTGCTTCCTAATAGGAACACGTGTTGGTGGGATTGAGGAGGTCTTCGAAGTATTCCTTCGACCGATCCACAACAGCAGAGGTCAGCAGAACACCATCCGCACCATACACGGTGTTGACAGGGCACTGCTTACCCTTCCTGAGGCGGCGGACGGTGGTCCAGAATCGCTTTCGAAGCTGTCCGGAAGTCTTTTTCCATGGCTTCCCCGAACTCCTACCATGTCCCATTTTTTGCCTCTGCGACCGCTGAAGCTGCACACCGTTTGGCCTGTCGGTACCTGTCCACTGCCCCTGGAGTCCTATGAGCCAAAAGAACCCGATAGGTCTCCTTCTTCAGCTTGACGGCATCAAAAGATTAATAGATATGACCATAGCTGGAGTCTTTTCATGTATAACCCATGAAATAGAATGATATATCATATGAAATACTGACTGTAGTCATTTAATAAGATATGACTACAGTATTTCATATGATATATCATATCTGATACATCCTATGAAGAACTTCATTTTGTGCAACCTTCTTACAGTCCAACAGTAAATGATTAAAGTCTAAAGCAGAAATATTTTAGTACATTCCATCTAGAACAGTGGTTCTCAACCTTTTTTTCAGTGATGTACCCCCATGAACATTTTTTTAATTCAAGTACCCCCTAATCAGGGCAAAGCATTTTTGGTTGGAAAAAAGAGATAAAGAAGTAAAATACAGCACTATGTCATCAGTTTCTGATTTAGTAAATTGTATAACAGTGCAAAATATTGCCCATTTGTAGTGGTCTTTCTTGAACTATTTGGAAAAAAAGATATAAAAATAACTAAAAACTTGTTGAAAAATAAATAAGTGATTCAATTATAAAGAAAGATTTCTACACATAGAAGTAATCATCAACTTAAAGTGCCCTCTTTGGTGATTGTAATAGAGATCCATCCGGATTCATGAACTTAATTCTAAACATTTCTTCACAAAAAAATAATTCTTTAACATCAATATTAATGGAACATGTCCACAAAAAAATCTAGCTGTCAACACTGAATATTGCATTGTTGTATTTTTTTTCACAGTTTATGAACTTGCATTCAAATTTTGTTGAAGTATTATTCAATAAATATATTTTCAAAGGCTTTTAGAATTGCCGCAATTTTTTTAGAATATTTTTTATAAATCTCACGTACCCCTTGGTATACCTTCAAGTACCCCCAGGGGTACACGTACCCCCATTTGAGAACCACTGATCTAGAAGGCCATGATTTCTATTTTCTCAGCCTAATAACTGCTCTGCGTATTACGGAATCTAATATATTTTTGGAGTTTCTTATTTTACATTCTTTTGCTCTTCTTTGCATCACATCAATTATCTTCATGAACTCCTAAATCTTCATATATCCGCCAGCATGTTTCATGTAGTTTAGAGCTGCTTAATAGAATTACAATGATGTCAGTGCTTACGTCACAGGAAAACTTGGTGCCTTGTTTAGTAATGATGATAATATTAATCATGATTAAAATAAGATGATCATAATAATAATAACAGATTTATATAGAGCCATTTTCCAGACACTCGAAGCCTTTTACACTGTTAAACACACATTAAGAAACATTAACTGCAAGAAAAAGATGTAGACATATGTATTATATTACATAAAAATTAGGGCTGTCAAACGATTAGCATATATAATTGCGATTATTTGCATTTTTTTTATAGTTAACTCAAAATTAATTGCGATAATCACAGACTTAATTTTTCATCATTAGTCTGTGTAGTCTAGACGGATCATGTTTACGTTTTTAATACAATGACTGGAGAATTAGCTTGCTTTAATGACATGTTTAACAAAAATCTCCGATAAAAATGACTTTACACTTCCTCTCCATGTTTTTTTTTCCCGTTGAGCTTGTATTCAATTTTACTATATCAGTTCGAGTAACAATTTACATTTCATGTTTTCAATGCACTTAACCCTAAAGTAAACACGGATGTGAAAATGGTCTTGTTTTGTCCGTAGAACGACTTGCCATAGCTTTGGACCTGAGACTTCTATAAAGGTTCTATTTTTCATTTAACCACACATTAAGAAACATATATGGAGCATTCACTTGCTTGTTGAGAAAGTAAAAGAGATGGCATCGCCCCCGGGTGTTTTAGATGCACATAGTGATCATTAAAATTAGGTTTAATACAATAATATCACATGAACTAATTATTATCCGTATTTCCCTCGACCCACAAATCCCTTTTAACAGTTCCTTGATTCCGCACTTGATGAGGAACAAGAGTGTTTTTTCCATTGGTAAAAAAGTCCTAAAGGAGGTGTCGTACAGTAAGTGTGCTAATAACTCCTGACCCTTTTCAATTAATTAAAGTGTCACATATCATTAAGGAGGACGGAGCTGGTGAAAAGAAAGCAGCTTGTAGTCCCTTTGAAAGCTTCTTCTGATGAGCACCAACAAATGAACGGGTTATTAAATTAGTCTTGTTCTCCACGGGATGCACAATAATGTGAACAATAATTGTCCTGTGCATGTATTGTATTTGTATTTGTGTGTATATATGTAGCGTCTACTGATGTAATGTTCATATCGTTGTAAGATAAACTTAGAAATACTCCTTCTTTACCACTGTATGAATAATGATGAGGTTTGTAAAAAGGAAACGTAAATAAATACATGTCCGTTTGTCGCTGACATGCAACTAAACACACAAGGTTGAAAGAATGAAAGAAAATGTGTCTGAACACAAGAAATGTGTGAGCGAGCGTTAAAACGCATCAATTTGATTTGTGGCACTCACAGAAGGGTGAGATGTCACATTGTGTTAATTAGCATGGATAATTAGTAGCAATGCTGCATTAATTAATTTTCCGATAATTAATAATTAAAAGAGGTTTTAAATGAATTGTTGTCTCAATTAATTTAGCAACGGTGCGTGTGTGTGTGCGCGCGCGCGTGTGTGTGTGTGTGTGTGTGTGTGTGCGTGTGTGTGTGTGTGTGTGTGTGTGTGTGTGCGGGGGTTCATGCTGAAAGTGCTGATAATTAGATTGAAGTGGGAGGAAGGAAGATGATGTAAAAAAAAAAAAAAATACTGCTCTTGTTCCTGCAGTATTCCCACCAAGTCATGCATAACAATTCATTGGCAATTCAGGATAAATAAGTTTGAAAATGTCTGGTTGGCTGGAAGTGCAAAACACTTTGCACTTCCAGCCAACTAGTGGGGCGGTATAGCTCTGTTGGTAGGGTGGCCGTGCAAGTCTCTTCAGGGTTGCAGGTTCGATTCCCGATTCCGCCATCTTAGTCACTGCCGTTGTGTCCTTGGGCAAGACACTTTACCCACCAGCTCCCAGTGCCACCCACACTGGTTTACATGTAACTTAGATATTGGGTTTTACTATGTAAAGCACTTTGAGTCACTTCACTTCACTTCACTTTAACATTCCATGAAACAAATTATATATATCTGTGTTGGCCCATCAATGAGGTAGCGACTTGTCCAGGGTATACCCCACCTTACGCCCGAATGCAGCTGAGATTGCTCCAGAAACCCCCGCTACCCCAAAAAGGACAAGCGGTATAAAACGGTATATATATATATATGTATATATATATATATATATATATATTAGGGCTGGGCAACGATTAAAAATTTTAATCGAAGTTAATCGCACTATTTCTCTGATTAATCGTGATTAACTGCATTGTATACGCAAATCCCAATAATGAATTCAAAAGTAGTGTGTAGTGCACCTTTAATGGAATATTCTCCCACATGAACCAAAGCACCAAAACATTTGTTGTGCAAACACAATTTAAATCAGTCCTTGTTAAACAGTAGCAGTTAAATAGCATATTTTATGAAAATCAACTCAAAAAATGTAAATACAAACATTTAAGCTTATTACTACCATTGCCAGGGTATTTAAGTTATCCTGTTTGTTATGGAAAATAAATATAATCTACATACAAATCTCTGAGCCACAATCATAACATCTGAACTGGCAATTTCTGAGGTAACAGCAGAAACATTTTTTTTTATCAGGGATCTTATGTTTAAAAAACCTATATTACAGGTAGTGGGCTGTTTTAGGGAATTTTTGATCAAATTATCTGTAATAGCAATATTAATAATGTTGTGTTTATTCTGCGTAGTGCACTTAAAATAATTATGACCATATCTAGGAATTGATATGATGGGAATTTTCCGATTGTTTGCTTGGTGCTTTAATAAACTGAACGCATCATATACCTGGTACTATATTGTGATGTTATGAACCAGGGAAAAAAAGACCTACCCTACCCAGCATGCAACAGGAGTGACGAGCAGGTTGTGTGTCGCCATGACGGCATCTTGTATGTTGTGATATGCACGCTCTGAAGGCAAACGTTAAGAACTCAGCCAACACTCCTCGTCTGCATTATTCATAAATAGACAGACAACACATATACTCCGCTGCTTCACAGGCCGCTGGATGTAGCCGGCAAAGTATTCCCATGATAGCTAGCCGGTCAAGCAAGCACGCGTCATTCAGTCCAAAACGGCCCGATCTATCCACATCCAGAATTGTCTGGCGGTCGTAAGTGATCCCGGAGTGACCACGCTGTAAGCCAGCCATGAAATTTGCAGAATTGTCCGGTATTTTTGCCAAATGTTCCATCTTTACCAAGAGCCCCTCGACGCCGGGCGACGCCATCTTGTTAAAAAAAGGCGTTAACAAAATAAAAGCATGTAAACAACATACGCAAATTTGCGATAAAATAATTGTCGGCGTTAATAGATTGATGAGTTAAATCATAATTAACGCACTAATTTGCCCACCCATAATATATATATTAAAGCCAAACCAATTTAGAATTACAAAAAAAGAAAAAAGGGAAAATCTCAAATCACAGATTAACAGCTAAATCAACCAATCGTTTTGTCCATGCCCACAGAGTTGTACTTCCTAATCTGCTTCACTTAAATAACGCTAAATTATTCAATAAACACAATAAATTTACCGCCAGGGGGTCTAGAGTCTTTAGCAGCCGTAATGAAACCTGTGATGAAAAGACTCCTGTCATTACTGATACAAAAAGGATTTGTAGCTTCATGTGTTTAAAATAGGGCTGTCAAATGATAAAAAAATATGTAATCACGATTCATCGCATTTTCTTCATGTTGCCTCAAAATCAATCATGATTAAACGCAAACAGATATAATTTTTCATCATTAAAAAGTTTACCTTAAACAGATATTTTTTCATTTTTTAATACCATGACTGGACAATTAATTTGCTTTATTGAAAGGTTTTTTAAACATTATGCTCTTTTTAAACAGCTCAACACAAAAAGGCCGTGCTTGTAATGACTATAAAAAAAAAAAAATATGTGTAGAGCGTTGGTGTCTTGCTTGATTTTGTATTTTGTAGGAATACAGAATTTTGTATTCCTGCTGTAGGAGCACTTACATTCAGAGGAGGAGCTACACCATATTTAGATTTAATTTCCTGCATTAATAACACAAAATGTGGATTGTTATGATCATGCTTTGATTGTCAAGGATTTTTTGGTCATGTAAAATGTGATATTTCTACCTGAATAAATGCTTCTGATATTGTGTACATTGCATGTTGTACAAGTTAATAATATTTATATAATTGTACGACAATGTTTTAAACGTCCATATTCTTCAGCTGATGTACTAGCATGTAGTAGGTAGAAATAATATAGATTATAGTACAAAACATTTTGACAAAACATGACCCTAATACAAGCCATTTTGTAGTTATATAAAGCGTAGCGCTTTTATTTTGAAGAGGCAAGTGTATGATTGGATTGAGAAAGGATGCCTTGACATGTTTTGACAGACTGCAGTACAAAATGTGCCTATTGACTTCCTGCGTAACGTCTTTCCTTTCTGGTTAGCTTGTATGCCATACAATTACAATTACAATCTACACTTATTTTCCACCTTAACTGTGATCGAAACACAGAGTGGCCCAGAGACGAACCACAGCCATACGAGAAGACCACAAGCAACCGGTCCCTCACAAACAGAGGAGATCACAGACATGCTGACACATATGGCCACTACCCCAGGAGCGGCCACCGTGCAGCAGAATACCATGTGACCCACCGAGGCGCCCCTCGAAGTCACAGTTCTTTAATAACCTAAATATCACAGAGGGGAGGGGATAGTTAAGAAGTCAAGCCAATCAGATGTTTTTCCTTGTGAAACCAGTAAGTTGACTTTGAAAACATGTGTGGATTAACGTGTTCTGCATCGTACTATGTGAACACCTGAAGGAAAGTGAAGAGGACACATTTCATTAGAATTTTTTGTGTCTTTCTCCCCAGTTCCAGGTCCTAAATGGCTGTCAAAGTGTACCAACTGGTCGTATTGTCTCCTCAGCCATCTACTTTCCAGGGGAGAGGCATGTGTTACTATCTACAATAAATGAGCAGGGAGCAGGGAAGCGAGGAAACAGCAAACCACTCAATGATGGAAACCCATGCACACACACTTCGCCACTATGAAAATTTTGTCTGCGTTAGCACTTATAATAAAAATATCACTAATATTTAATATTCAAGTCACAAAATGTTAATGGGGTATTTTTGGTGCTTTTTGAATGGTTATTCTTTGGATTTTTTTTGCAGAAGAGTGAACCTTCCATTGGCTCCGCTGTAAGTGGACTTTTATTTACGTTTATTTAATATTTAGAATGCATTCAAAAGAAAATCCATTCGTCGTCATGTCTTTTATAATGGTTGTAAGGGATACCTGCTTTGCCAGAGGCGTAGCAAAACATTTTTTTTGTAATTTTCTCTGTGTAAATGAGTGAAAAATACAGAAACTTTCAGGCATGATGCAGCCGACCTGATGATAAACCAGTTTGAAAAGAATATTTTTATATGATTAATGGGACTACTGTACTTTTTAGTTTTGTAAATATTTATTATTGTGTGTGAAGTCCTACTGATGGTTATATTCTGTTTAAGAATTGGGTCATAAAGTTATGAAAAATGTTGTGATGTTAATATAATGTGGATGAAGAATATTTGATTTGAATGGTTCTACCTTTTTTTTTTAGTTTCCCTCTTGAAGGATTTCCCCCTTATTGTGGTCAAGGGGTTGCATACCTCAGTGACCTTAAGAGGTATACCAGCAGGAGCTGAGTCTTCAGGTGAAACACCCAAAATGTATAGGTCAGAAGGTAGAGGCCTGACAAAGTGCTCCTCTCCAGGTTGGAGTTGGACACATATATTATATTGCCAAAAGTATTTGGCCACCTGCTTTTACTCACATATGAACTTAAAGTGTCATCCCTTGGAATTGTCCAAAATACTTTTGGTATCCTGGAGGATTCAAAGTTCCTTTCACTGGAACTAAGGGGCCAAGCCCAACTTCTGAAAAATCAACGCCACACCATAATTCCTCCTCCATCAAATTTCATACTCGGCACAATGCAGTTCAAAATGTAGCATTCTCCTGGCAACCTCCAAACCCAGACTGGCCCATCAGATTGCCAGATGGAAAAGCGTGATTCATCAGTCCAGAGAACACATATCCATTGCTCTATAGTCCAGGGGCAACATGCTTTACACCACTGCATCCCACGCTTTGTATTGAACTTGGTGATGTATGGCTTGGATGCAGCTGCACGGCCATGGACACCCAT
Source organism: Nerophis ophidion (assembly GCF_033978795.1). NCBI lineage: Eukaryota > Metazoa > Chordata > Actinopteri > Syngnathiformes > Syngnathidae > Nerophis > Nerophis ophidion. The sequence continues at coordinate 57,092,563 of NC_084615.1, read as the reverse complement.
TCCATGAAGCTCTCTGCGTACTGTACGTGGGCTATTTGGAAGGTCACATGAAGTTTGGAGATCTGTAGCAACTGACTGTGCAGAAAGTCTTTGCACTATGCGCTTCAGTATCCGCTGACCCCTCCCTGTCAGTTTACGTGGTCTACAACTTGGTGGCTGACTTGCTGTTGTTCCCAAACTCTTCACTTTTCTTTTAATTAAGTTGACTTGTTGCACAGGTGGCATCCTATGACAGTTCCACACTGGAAATCACTGAGAGCGGCCCATTCTTTTACAAATGTTAGTAGAAACAGTCTCCATGTCCGAATGCTTGATTGTATACACCGGGCCAAGTGATTAGGACACCTGATTCTCATCATTTGGATGGGTGGCCAATTACTTTTGGCAATATAGTGTTGCTAACAGTCATATCAAAGACTTAAATAATGGGACCCATTACCTCCCTGCTTGGCACTCAACATCAAGGGTTGGAATTGGGGGTTAAATCACAAAAAAGTATTCCCGGGCGTGGCCACCGCTGCTGCTCACTGCTCCCCTCACCTCCCAGGGGGTGAGCAGGGGGATGGGTCAAATGCAGAGGACACATTTCACCACACCTAGTTTATCTGTGACAATCATTAGTACTTTACTTAACCAAATTCAATGAAGAAGCCAGCAATGTTATTATTGTATTAGCACAGAAAGAAAAAAATGATGGAACAGCATGAACACAGCATGCCTCCTCGTATATGTCTGCCTAAAACCAGCCCCGTCCACACCCAGCATTTTATGTTCAAGTTAGGGTTGTTCGGTACACCTGAACTGGTACTAATGAATCAAAAACGGTACTATACTCCGTTTGAAAAGTACCAATCGCTGGGCTTGACAGTGTGTCTTCACATTTTACATTTCTGGTTTTTCGAGCAGAAGATGTTGTGCAACAACGCACAATCGCGAAGTACTTACAGGCAGACAAGGTGTGTAAATGGAAACGACAGAACGGACACATTTTGGTCTCAAAACTAAAGATAAAAATTAATTTTCAACACTAAAATGCCCTCAGGAAGAGGTGCTTAAAGACATAGCTAACTAACTAGCGGCGAGCGTCCATTCCCAGTCGGCAGTGTTTTAGCTACTTCTAAATCACTAATCCTGGTCTCCATGGCGACAAATAAAGTACGTTTCTTACAAGTATCATTCCTGCAGGACGAGGAATAGCTAAACAAGCTTCTTTACGCACCGTAGGAGGATACAATAGCTAACCGCTAACAGCAAGCTAGCACCCTAAATGTAAACAAATGCCCTGGGTGGATCTACACCTGACATCCACTGTAATGATACCAAGTACAGTAGCGTATCTAGTCGATACTACAACAATTAAATCGATGATTTTTACCGTCACAAAATCTTTTTTTCCATTTTGTTGAATGCATATTCTGCGATGAGGTGGCAACTTGTCCAGGGTGTACCCCGCCTTTCGCCCGATTGTAGCTGGGATAGGCGCCAGCGCCCCCCGCGACCCCAAAAGGGAATAAGAAAATGGATGGATGGATGGATGGATGATGAATGCATATTATGTTTATAAACTCAGGAAATATGTCCCTGGACACATGAGAACTTTAGATATGACCAATGTTGTGGTATCATCCAAAACTAATGTAAAGTAATAATAATAATAATAATAATAATGGATTAGATTTATATTGCGCTTTTCTATTGTTATATACTCAAAGCACTCACAGAGAAGTGGGAACCCATCATTCATTCACACCTGGTAGTGGTAAGCTACATCTGTAGCCACAGCTGCCCTGGGGTAGACTGACGGAAGCGTGGCTGCCAGTTTCCGCCTAGGGCCCCTCCAACCACCACCAATCATTCATTCATCATTCATTCACCGGTGTGAGCGGCACCGGGGGCAAAGGGTGAAGTGTCCTGCCCAAGGACACAACGGCAGCGACTTTGATGTCCATAGGTGGGAAGCGAACCTGCAACCCTCAGGTTTCTGGCACGGCCGCTCTACCCACTACGCCATGCCGCCCCAAAGTATTCAAACAACAGAAGAATAATTGATTATTACTTTTTAACAGAAGTGTAGATAGAACATGTTAAAACCGAAAGTATGGATGGGATGGACGAATGGATTAATAATCCATTTTTACAGCTTGTCCCTCTTAATTTTGACAATATAGAATGAGAAATGACACAATATGTTACTGTAAATGACAGCAGACAAATTAGGAGTCCTTGTTTGTTTACTTACTAATAAAAGTGGAGCTCTCTTGTACAGTGGGGCAAAAAAGTATTTAGTCAGGCACCGATTGTGCAAGTTCTCCCACTTAAAATGATGACATAGGTCTGTAATTTTCATCAAAGAGTGAACTTTAACTGTGAGAGACAGAATGTGAAAAAAAATCCAGGAATTCACATTGTAGGAATTTTAAAGAATTTATTTGTAAATTATGGTGGAAAATAAGTATTTGGTCAACCATTCAAAGCTCTCACTGATGGAAGGAGGTTTTGGCTCAAAATCTCACGATACATGGCCCCATTAATTATTTCCTTAACACGGATCAATCGTCCTGTCCCATTAGCAGAAAAAACAGCCCCAAAGCATGATGTTTCCACCCCCATGCTTCACAGTAGGTATGGTGAGCTTGGGATGCAACTTAGTATTCTTCTGCCTCCAAACACGACGAGTTGAGTTTATACTAAAATGGATACATGGATGATACAGCAGAGGATTGGGAGAATGTCATGTGGTCAGATGAAACCAAAATAGAACTTTTTGGTATGAACTCAACTCGTCGTGTTTGGAGGAAGAAGAATACTGAGTTGCATCCCAATAACACCACACCTACTGTGAAGCATGGGGGTGGAAATTATTTAAAATTCCTACAATGTGAATTCCTACATTTTTTTTTCACAATCTGTCTTTCACAGTTGAAGTGTACCTGTGATGAAAATTACAGACCTCTGTCATCAGTTTAAGTGGGAGAACTTGCAAAATCGGTGGCAGACTAAATACTTTTTTGCCCCACTGTATGTTCACTATTTTATTTAAGGACAAAATTATTCTTTGATTGCAATAAGAAACATGTGTTTGATGTACCCTAAGATTTTTAGTTAAAATAAAGCCAATAATGTAATTTTTTTGTGGTTCCCATATTTAGAAAAGTACTGAAAAGTATCGAAATACATTTTGGTACCAAAATATTGGTATCGGCACAACACTAGTTTAAGTATGCTAAGTTGTCTAATATACACTCAAAGACGTGACAGAAAACACACGGACACAAAAGCTTGCTTCCCCCAGCAGCAATACACTACTGCAGCAGCCAAGATGTCAAACAATACATGAACAATTGATGCACTTGACAAACCACCAGAAGACCCTCACACTTAAAAAAATACATTATTTCAACTTTTTAATCCGTTATTTTAGTTAGTCATTCAAGTTATAAAATACTTTAAAGTGGACCTATGTTGTTCTACAACCAAGACAAATCAAAATAAGTTCCTTGTCTAATCATGCTCTTTGTCTTAGTAGTTTTCTTAAAAGCAAGATTGCTGTCAGAAATTCCGGGACCCACGAGTTACTAAGATGGAAATAATGAAAATTGAGTTGTTTCTGCACGTGTGCGACATTCCAAGTAGAAATGAAGCCGAGGGGAGGCAGCTTCACCTTCACATCTGCTGACATGCACAAATGATTACGTTCACAATGGCAGAGATTGTCTGCTGGGAATAGGGAATAGATATGGAAGCTAACGCAATTAAAGGAGGACATTTCTTGCTTTCCTTCTTGTGGCAAGTGAGAACGCCTGCAATCGTTCTATTGGACAAATGGGACAGGAAGAAAAGGATTGTATGGTTAAAGAGATAGCCAATATGAAACATTTGTGTGCAGAAAGAAACTCGTTTTCTTTAATAAACAAATTAACATATTCATCTACTGTATATTAATAATAATACAAAATGGACGATATGAAGAGAACTTATTCAACAGAATAATTGTAACAACCATCTGATTGTAATTGATAACAACCAAGAATGTATAAGCATTAAAATACATACAGAACAATACAAAAATGTGTGAGTAGATTCTAGATTGTATATTATAGAATGTATTAAGGCAAACATGTTATTCAATATTTTGTTTTTATGTAGGAACTTCAACATTGATCTGTTGTAATAAGCACAATATAAATAATAATTAGTGATTCCCATAGCCCAAAAAAAGTCTGCGGGCTTTTCATTTCGGGCTCCAGTACTCTGGAATGCCCTCCCGGTAACAGTTCGAGATGCTACCTCAGTAGAAGCATTTAAGTCTCACCTTAAAACTCATTTGTATACTCTAGCCTTTAAATAGACTCCCTTTTTAGACCAGTTGATCTGCTGTTTCTTTTCTTTTTCTCCTATGTCCCACTCTCCCTTGTGGAGGGGGGCCGGTCCGATCCGGTGGCCATGGATGACGTACTGGCTGTCCAGAGTAGGGACCCAGGATGGACCGCTCGTCCAGAGTCGGGACCCAGGATGGACTGCTTGCCTGTGTATCGGCTGGGGCATCCCTGTGCTACTGATCCGCCTCCGCTTGGGATGGTTTCCTGCTGGCTCCGCTGTGAACGGGACTCTCGCTGCTGTGTTGGATCCGCTTTGGACTGGACTCTCGCGGCTGTGTTGGATCCATTATGGATTGAACTTTCACAGTATCATGTTAGACCCGCTCGACATCCATTGCTTTCGTCCTCTCCAAGGTTCTCATTGTCATCATTGTCACCGACGTCCCACTGGGTCATCATTGTCACCGACGTCCCACTGGGTGTGAGTTTTCCTTGCCCTTATGTGGGCCTACCGAGGATGTCGTAGTGGTTTGTGTTGTGGTTTGTGCAGCCCTTTGAGACACTAGTGATTTCGGGCTATATAAGTAAACATTGATTGATTGATTGAATTTCATACTTTCGATACAATATATAGAATGGGTTTTATCCTAAAATTACAATGCACCTTTGTGCCACTCTTATAATCATATGTTCAATAATACCTATTGGTCTCATTATTATTGATATCACTGAATCATATTACTTTTTTTCAATTACAACAAAGATTACAGGAAGAGAAATAATAGAAATAATAGATGCCAAAAAAAGAGCAAAAAATGTTAATGTATAAATATGAGTCAGTTTTGTCCTTTTTAACTTACAAATGCTGTTACAATGTTAAATACGCGTGTTAAACAATGCTAAAGCATCAAATCATAAGTTTCATGCATTTTTGTGTGCGCTTGCATTCAGTTTCGGATGCATCTGTTTGCAGGGTTTTACAGTCTGGCTTTGCCGTGGACATTCTTATATGAACATTTAGTCAAGGTGGAGGGGCTCCAATGTTTCAGGTTGTGCGAAAACACAAAAAATGTAGGATAAAGTATTATTTTCATTTAATCTTAGCATGAGCATAATGGCACTAACATGTGACATGTAACAACATTAATGCTGTTTAAAGCAACTTTTTAATGCAATTCTGACTCGATAGAGTGTACTGAATGTTGTGACCGGGTGAATTTATATCATTTTTATGAAGTTTATTTTCCACCGTGATTGAAAGAGATAGCACTGACGACTTCAAGATACGTATTTAAACAATGTACATTTTCAAAAGATACATTCTGATACTTCTGTAGAGGGTGGGGTAGGATTTAATTTGCAATTTTGGAACGCCATCTTGCAGACACACTAAAAAAAAACATTATAAAATTGAGTGTAGAGCAAAATACACCCAAATTGTATGCCAAAAACTTATCCAATACATACAGTATTATCTGGGCGACAAGGAAGTGTTTTTCCCGCACAATCATATAAGCTGCAGGTGTACACATTGAAACATGAAATATTCACAAATTCATTCACACAGCATACAGTAGCCTACTGGAGAGGAAGTCTTCTTCGTCCAGCCTTTAGGGTCTCGTTATCACCAATTTCTACGAGATGTGTAACGGCTGCTGAACAGCTCTGCCACGGTGGCGGAACCAATACGTTTCCATCCTACAGTAGTCAACGTGACCGTTTCCATCACACCGGCACGGCTCCGACAGTCCATAGCTCTTCGCCAGATGTACTGACAGAATTTCTAGGCGCAGTCTGGACTTGGGTCTTTTCCTTTTGCAGATGACATGGTCCAGCTGGGTTCATCTGGCCGTGATCTTCAGATCTTCAGCTCTTATTGGATTGGTTCGCAGCACCTCCAAGCCCGAGTCCATGGTTCTCGCCGGAAAAAGGGTGAAAGTGCCACCTCTAGGCCCAGGTTAAGATCCTGCCCTGAGTGCAGGGGTTTTCTGTGACCTCGCAGCACCGCAGATCTATTCAGTTATAATCAGCTTGTGCGGTACAAGTAGTTTTGGATAGACAAATTAAGTGTCCTGTTTGATTTCAAAATAAAATACACCAGATTGTATATTACACCTTAAAACAGGGGTGTCAAACTCAAATACAGAGTGTGCCAAAATTTTAAACGGAACAAAGCCGCGGGCCAAGGTTGAACAAATTAACCTTTTAATAGGGACCCAAACAAGTTTTGCATTAAATATTGAACAAGTAAGGCTTATATAACTTTAGTGACATGCAAAATCCAGTTTCAAATAATAATAATAATAATAATAATTAAAAGAATATCAATGGCTTATCAAATAAAATGTTAATAAAAATGTTATGTCTTTTTTTCTATTTGCAATCTTCTGAGGTATATATCACATATTTTCCACAGGCTGATGATAAACTTGAAAATAAAATAACAATAATGAATGATTTAAACATTCAAGCCTTGAAGTAGCAAGAGAAAATGCATGGATAAAACGTAAATTATTGGTCAGTTTGCTGGAAGTTCCCCGGAAGAGTTAGTGCTGCAAGGGTTTCTGGGTATTTGTTCTGTTGTGTTACGGTGCGGATGTTCACCCGAAATGTGTTTGTCATACTTGTTTGGTGTGGGTACACAGTGTGGTGCATATTTGTAACAGTGCTAAAGTTGTTTATATGGCCTCAGTTTGACCTGTATGGCTGTTGACCATGTGTGTGTGTGTGTGTGTGTGTGTGTGTGTGCGTGTGTGTGTGTGTGTGTGTGTGTGTGTGTGTGTGTGTGTGTGTGTGTGTGTGTGTGTGTGTGTGTGTGTGTGTGTGTAAAAGCCACAAATATTATGTGACACGCTGTTAGTATGGAGAAAAAGCGGACGTGACGACAGGTTGTAGAGAACGCTAAAGGCAGTGCCTTAAATGCACGCCCCCAATATAGTTGTCCAGGTGGAAATCGGTAGAAATTCGGGAGAATGGTTGCCCCGGGAGATTTTCAGGAGGGGCACTGAACTTCGGGAGTCTACCGGGAAAATTAGGAGGGTTGGCAAGTATGAGTATTAGCGGTGAATGCGGTGTGACAGCAGCACCGACGCTGTATAACACCGGCGAGCCAGCTCTAATGCTAAATTGATATTGCCTCAAAGGCCATATTAAATTACACGGCGGGCCAGATTTGGCCCGCGGGCCAGAGTTTGTCACACATGCCTTAAAACATCCAAACAAGCGAGGAACGACCTGAAGTGAACTCAAAGTTTTCAGACTTAATTTCATCTCGTTGAAGCAAATGAATGTCGAGGAATGTGTGGGTGAAAAAAGTAGTGGCTTATAGATTGTAAATGAGAGTAATTACAGTAAAGAATTGGTGTCGGCCAATCTTACTCATTATCGGTATTGGAATCAGCAGCATAAATCCCTGATCGGAAAAAACCTGCACAAAATAACATATTTTTATATGTTGTATACATAATTTCAGTTTCAGATGTTTAACATTAACATGTTTTTTTACACATATGATTGTTACTCTTCATTTCATTAGGCCGTCTGAGCTGAGTCCTTTATTGTTTCCCATCTTGATATACATGCAAATATTCATGTTCTTGTTAAAATTATAGTTAGGTTTTTTCAGCTACTTCACCTCACAAAGCACCTCTGCTCCAATAAACACTTTCTAGCTTTCAGTGATAATAAATGTTGCTGCTTCTAAATTTGACAGCAACACCTCGTAGAAGGAGCCGCGCTCAACTTTTAACCTCAAACATATTCTTTAGGATGGAAATCTGGGAAAATGAGTTTTTGCTATGAGCTACTCCCTGTGGAAAACCTGCCCGGACATATTTTTAAAGAGCAGCCACTGGAGAAGACAATTTGTGTAGAAATTGTGTTAGAAGACTGAAGAGAAAATCAGACTGAAATGAAGGACAATTGTGAGTTTGAATGTTTTGATCTTGAAACGGGTTGAACGTCATTCTATCCCAGGTTGTAGAGACAGGAGGCGACGTGTAAGTAAAATGATGATTCCAGTAAGAGAAACCAAGACACAAGGCACGGTGAAGCAGCACAAATCACTGACAACAGTTAGCATAAACATCTCCAAATGAACCATAAACAATCGGTAACAATAGACCAGTTTCTTTGGAGCCTGCTGATTGATAACCACCGACAGGTAAGTCTCCTAGTTGTCAATCAAGGACAGAAGTGTGGATAAGAACTAAACCAGGAAATAACACTGAAACATAAAATTCAAGAAAATCATGAAGGATTCATGAAAGTCATTCCAGTGAAAAAAAAAAAAGTCATTTCTGGAAAAAAAATAGATGACCTGAATGTTTTGATTTTTTTTTTTAAGTTTTTGTTTTGGAATGGCTCCCATTGGTCACTGATTATGTTCATAACTTAGCACAGTCTGGACTCTAGCCTTTAAATAGACTCCCTTTTTAGACCAGTTGATCTGCCGTTTCTTTTCTTTTTCTCCTATGTCCCACTCTCCCTTGTGGAGGGGGTCCGGTCCGATCCGGTGGCCATGTACTGCTTGCCTGTGTATCGGCTGGGGACATCTCTGCGCTGCTGATCCGCCTCCGCTTGAGATGGTTTCCTGCTGGCTCCGCTGTGAACGGGACTCTCGCTGCTGTGTTGGATCCGCTTTGGACTGGAATCTCTCGGCTGTGTTGGATCCATTATGGATTGAACTTTCACAGTATCATGTTAGACCCGCTCGACATCCATTGCTTTCGTCCTCTCCAAGGTTGTCATAGTCATCATTGTCACAGACGTCCCACTGGGTGTGAGTTTTCCTTGCCCTTATGTGGGCCTACCGAGGATGTCGTAGTGGTTTGTGTTGTGGTTTGTGCAGCCCTTTGAGACACTAGTGATTTAGGGCTATATAAATAAACACTGATAGATTGATTGATTGAGTGATTGATTGACTTATGTCTCTTCCTTTTGTAGATGACGTGGTCCTGCTGGCTTCATCTGGCCGTGGTATTCAGATCTTCAGCTTTTACTGGATTGGTACGAGTCCACGGTTCTTACCCAGAAAAGGGTGAAGTGCCACCTCTGAGCCTGGGTTAAGATCCTGCCTTGAGTAAAGGAATTCAAGTAACTTTGGGTGTTGTTCATGAATGAGGGAAGAATGGCCCAGATTGAGGTCATTTAATTCAGATAAAAAGCTGAGTTTTATATTGGGGACAAAATTGTTCATCATGTTTATAAATTATGTTTGTGATGTTACGTTTAGGTCTCGTCGCCCCAAGGGTCGTGTCTCCCAGGATGCAAAATCAAGCAGGAAGCAGCTTGCAGGTGACAAAAGTATATTTTACTCCTTAAACAATGTAATAAAATAGAATAACAAAGCAGATTGTGGAGCTGGAAAAGCGCACTGCAATCTCTGTATCTGTGTCAGTTTGTACATAATATGTGCTAAACAAAATAGGGCTTGCAAAACAGTGATCAGTGTTGATAAATCACATTGTGCGTGGATGCTGTATAATGTATCTGCTTCTTTTCATCACAGTATTATGGGCATTTTACTAATCCTCATATATTCTGTATATTAATGAAAACAGAGACGCAAAATGGATTGCACGCCTTATTATGCTCATTCAGTAGACACAATCCATTTTGATCACGTTTAGTAGATCAGTTTTACGTGTGTTATCATGTTTGCATGTGTTTTAGAACACGCAAACCTTTAGTAAATCAGGCCCTTAGTCGTCAATTAGTAGATTATTGATTTGTATTATCGTTTGCTCGTACATAACCAAGACAATATAGGAAAACTAGGGGTAGAGGTCCCTCAAAAAACGAATACAAAAAGTGGGCCAAAATAAAACGGAGGTAACACTGTACTGTAATATATTTACATTTTTATACGACTTTCAACACGCTGGTCTGTCAGAGTCCAAAACCTGTAATCCAAAGTTTGAGCATTTGAAAAAAAAAAAACACTCTGCTGTTCAAAAAAATACAGAAATAGTTGAATATTGAGGTCTTAACTGCAAAGAAAAAGATAAAGTTTCGCCTAATTTGAACATTTTAAACTTCAGGAGGGGGCAGAATGGTGGAACAGGGGTTAGTGTGTGTGCCTGACAATAAGTTCTGGTTTCAATTCCTGGGCTCAGGATCTTTCTGTCTGGAGCTACGGTCTGCACCGGAGCCGAACAGCAGGCCAGGTGTAACAAGATTATTACCTATCACTCTTTATAACTCCTTGTGCAGATCTGAATGCTTATTATTTACATGTTTACCTAAGTTTGAAGTAAAGGTGTTAATACTAATCACCGTTACTAACCAATAAAATTGCAGTTTTTTGCCATTCTCCCTCTCCAAGATGTTTGTGATTGCTCGTATGCACTTTGTGTGTGCGTTTTGACACACTCAACATCACGTGCCTCGACTTTGTAGTCACCATCGCACAGCGGGAATTAAATGAATGAGCAGTATACAGAAAGTCTGTATGCATGGAAAAAAGGAAGTCATAGCATATCTGCTCCCCTTGAAAATGAAAGCACCTGGAAGAGGTGTGAGTATATTTAGTTGCCTCTTGCAAACTGTGAAACGGGATTGCTTGTAAGCTGTTTGACACAGACTTTAAGCATGTTGACTGGATGATGCAATGTTCCACTTTTAAATAAAAAGATTGATATTCATGTTTGATTTGTGAATGTTTAATCAGTAAAACATACGGTGGGTAAAAAAAAGTGTTTGATTCTTTCCAAGTAGCAACCAATGTGACACTCAGTGTTTTGTGTGTTCATGAAAAACACAAATGAATCTTGCACCTATAAGAAAGCAATCATAGTCACAACTAATTATGTGTAAAAAAAAAAAATATACATATGTCACATATTCAAACTTCTACACCACTTTGAACATGTCGAAAGGACTGCCAAAGATTGTAGACCTGCTCAAGACCGGAATCAACTACAAGTCTGACAATGAACACCTGAATAATTCACCAGGAAAACCTGATGTGGTCACATGACAACAAAAAAGAGATGAACTACGAGAAACTACAAGTTAATTAATTACGACAATTACAATGAACTACAAGACATTATTACAGGTATTACAGCTACAAGAAACTATACTGTAACTACACTACAACAAGGATTGCAAGTACTACAACTATAAGAACAACTGCAAGTACACTTCTACAAAAACTTATTAACACATGAGCTTATGTACAATGATAAATGGTTAGTTTTTAATGGATATTGTCTATTAGCATAAAATCCTATGTAGTGTAATAAATGGTTCGCATGGAAGATAGGGTAATGTAATAAATGATTTGTTTCAATATTGTTTGTGTGGATAATTACACATCCTTCATTTCCAAGCTGCTTTCAGTAAACACTAACTGCTCCACTGACCTGATTGAGAAAATGTCTTCACAATGATTTTCCTCGAGTGACCACACTTATGTCAGCCTGCAGACACTGTCAGTAATAAAAAAAAAACATTGATAAGATATACCTGTCAATAATACATGTGTGTGTATCACTAACTACACAATCCAATATTCCAATAGATGTAAGTAGCATGAAAAACATAAAATAAAGGACTATACACATGATATTGCCAAAAGTATTTGGCCACCCATCCAAATGATCAGAATCAAGTGTCCTAATCACTTGGCCCGACCACAGGTGTATAAAATCAAGCACTTAGGCATGGAGACTGATTCAACAAACATTTGTGAAACATTAGGCAGCTTTCAGGAGCTCAGTGATTTCCAGCGTGGAAGTTTGAGGAACAGCAACTCAGCCAAAAAGTGGTACGCCAGATAAACTGACAGAGAGGGGTCAGCAGATGCTGAAGCGCAAAGAGGTCGCCAACTTTAAGCACAGCCAGTTGCTACAGAGCTCTAAACTTCATGTGCCCTTCCAATTAGCCCACGAACAGTACGCAGAGAGCTTCATGGAATGGGTTTCCATGACCGAGCAACTGGATCTAACTCATACATCACCAAGTCCAATGCAAAGTGGGATGCAGCGGTGGAAAGCAGGTTGCCACTGGACTCAGTGGATACGTATTCTTTGGAGTGATGAATCACACTTTTCCATCTGGCAATCTGATGGACGATTCTGGGTTTGTAGGTTACCAGTAGAACGGTACATTTCGGACTGCATTGTGCCAAGTGTGAAATTTGGTGGTGGAGGAATTTTGATGTGGGTTTGTTTTTCAGTAGTTGGGCTTGTCCCCTTAGTTCCAGTGAAATGAACTTTGAATGCTCCAGGATACCAACATATTTTGGACAATTCCATGCTCTCAACCTTGTGGGAACAATTTGGAGCGGACCCCTTCCTCTTCTAACATGATTGTGCACCAGTGCACATCGCAAGGTCCATAAAGACATGGATGACAGAGTCTGGTGTAGATGAACTTGACTGGTCTGCATAGAGTCCTGACCTGAACTTGATAGAACACCTTTGGGATGAATTAGAATGGAGACTGAGAGCCAGGCCTTCTCGACCAACATCAGTGTGTGACCTAACCAAAACGCTTTTAGAAAAATAGTGGAAAATACCTATAAACACACTCTGCAACCTTGTGGGCAGCCTTCCCAGAAGAGTTGAAGCTGTAATAGCTGCAAAAGGTATAGACCGACATCATATTGAACCCTTTGGGTTATGGGACTTCAAGTTCGTATGTGAGTCAAGGCAGGTGACCATTCCAGCATGAACATATTACACTCATTCTGAAAACCAATCTATTTATTCGTCCACATTCTCAAAATTCCCACTTTTACCGAAATTCCACTTTTTCCAACACTTTTTGATTTTAAGAATTCTTACTACTTTCATAATTTTTAACAAAGTCCGACATTAAATTATTCAACTACCTACATTTTTTAACCACTTTTGCACATTCAAAGTATTCAAAGTTTTGTCAGAATTTCTCATCTTCTCTTTCTCAACACAGTCAAACTGTCAGGCTTGCCACTGACAGTTTGTTTGTGTTTTAGTTTTTCCTCTGTGTGTGTTTAGTATTTCCTGTTTTTAGTTCCTGTCAGCGCTCTTATTTCGTCAATTTCCTGTTTTTTTTTTTACCTGTGCGCTGTTTCTCTTCAGTTGCGGCTGATTGGCACCGGGCCACACCTGGAGTCAATCAGCCCAATCCTATTTGTACCTGCTTTTGTCCTCCAGTCAGGGCTGGATTATTGCCGTGTCAATGTCGCTCTTGTCGTTTCTACCTGTCGTGCTGTGTATCGTATTTGCAACGTAGCGGTAAGCTATCTTTTGGTATCTGTTTGTAGCTTACTGTCCTTTGTTCCCTGCTTCCGTTTTTTTTTTCATACTACAAGTAATGACTTCTGTTTCCTGCTAGCTCCCATGCTAGCTCTTTTAGTTTGTTATCCGCCTCGTGCGTGCTTTTTGTTAGTACCCTTTTGTTTGTTCTTGTTCTCCTGCTAGCCTCTACGCTAGGCTCGTTATCTTCCAGCTCCCGTGCAAGCTCTTTTAGTTTGTTATCCGCCTCGTGCGCGCTTTTTATTAGAACCCTTTTTGTTTGTTCTTGTTCTAGTATTTTAATTAAATAATGTTTCCCTATTCAATGCCTGCCTCCTTCTCTGCATCTTGGGGTTTGTCACAAACTAACTCTGACACAAACCATTCCAACATGAAATAGTTCTATTTATTCAGGATACGATGGTTATTTACTGAAACATTACCCAAAATCATTGCTTTTCCACAATTTCACGTTACCATACCCAAAATCCCCATTAAAAATAACCCCGCCTTCCGCCCAATTGTAGCTGAGATAGGCGCCAGCGCCCCCCGCGACCCCGAAAGGGAATAAGCGGTAGAAAATGGATGGATGGATAATAAAATACAAATGAATAAATAATAATGAATAAATAAATAATACAAATACATACATTTAAAAGAAAAAAAAGAAAAAGTTTTTACATTTTTCACATTTCTCAATCATTCCGCCATGAAAACATTCATTTTATTTCAACTATTTTCCACTTGTAGTTTCTACTTTTACCAAAACTCTAAATTCTTCCAACCCAATTTTTTTCTTGTTACATTCAAATTTTTAAGCCATTCCAACATGTAAACGTTTAACTAATTAAACAATATTCAGGCTTTCTATTTTCCACGCAGGATTTGTTTTCCAGAATGTCACATTTTCCGACACCAAAAATCCAATGAAATATTTTTTTTCACATTTATGAAGCCATTTCAACCATTCCAACACTAAAACATTCAGAGTATGACTTTTCACAATCCCCAAAATTCATGGTTTTCCCATAAATCCATATGTTCCATCCAGTATATGACGAATTCATCCTTCACAGGCGACCTTCTCCATAGTTGTATGTCATGCAGTGTTGTACATGTCCACTAGGGGGAGGACTTGGTCCGACTGCAGACTGACTACATCTGGCAGGGTCAACCAGTTAATATTTAGGTTTTCCTTAGAGGGAAATTTAACTTTCGTATACATTTTAAAAGTATCTATACTGTAGGTACTGTACATGCAATCGTCATGTGAAGCAAAAATGAATAATTTATATTCTAAATTATTTCAAAAATATATATGTATATATCAACATATTTTATTGAATATCCATAGCTTATTAATGAATATTGTCTTTTTAAATGATTGTACTTGTTTTTAATATGTTTTATTTATAGTATTTAATCTTATTGCATTGTATTATTGATGACCAAATTTGAATATTTTTTCAACAATGTATTTTTAAATTGTGTTTAATATTGATTCAGTATTTGTTGTATAATGTTTAGCTTTACTACGAAAACAGTTTGTTCAACTGATTTTGTAAGGACACAACGGAGGTGACTCGGATGGCAGAAGCCGGGGATCGAAGCAGGAACCCTCAGGTTGCTGGCAAATGAGCCACAACGTTGCTATAACTTCCATCGATCCATCCATTTCCTACCGCTTGTCCCTCTCGGGATCGCTTATTTTGTTTATTTTTCATTTATTCTAATCATATATCCCTAGATCATAATTTGAAATAGTCCAGCAATGTCCTAGCTTTTTAATGTAGTGCTGCATGACAAATCAAAAAATGGTAAGAGCAGTGCAATGTAGATATATTTACCAGTTATTCCTATTTGACGGACAATGGTATCAATGTTTTGATTAATGCCATCCTATTTTTGATTTGACACACTATTAAAGCATTACAAATATTCAACATCTTTAAAATGAGCTTTAAGAGGTAAAAAACGCACTTTTTGAAAACATCTATCTTACCTGACGCACGCTGCCACTTTGTTGCTCGCGATAGTTTTAAGTTCATTAGTAAGGAAATAAAGTAAAAACAGTTAAATTGTTGCATTTGACACCCTATTAATGCATTACAAGTGTTAAAAGACTTCATATTAAAAAGTAAAACATATCCATCCATCATTGTCTCTTTTGGGGTGACGGGGGGAGCTGGAGCGTATCTCAGCTGCATTCGGGCAGAAGGCGGGGTACACCCTGGACAAGTTTCCACCTCATCGCAGGGCCAACACAGATAGACAGACAACATTCACACTCACATTCACACACTAGGGACCATTTAGTGTTGCCAATCAACCTTTCCCCAGGTGCATGTTTTTGGAGGTGGGAGGAACCCAGACAGTCACGGGTAGAACATGCAAAGTCCACACAGAAAGAGCCCGGGGATCGAACCCAGGACCTTCGTATTGTGAGGCACACACACTAACCCCTTGTTCCACCATTCTGGTCCCTTGTGAAGTTTCAAATGTTAAAAACATACAACATATAGGTAAAATATATACTTTTGGAAATTAACTAGTTTATGCTGCCATTTTGTTGAGAGTGATATTTTCTTTCTTTCTTTCTTTCTTTCTTTTAGTTTATTTTGAACCTGAACACACTTACAGTATAATACATCAAACATCAATTCATATCATTTCACTTCACAACATGTCCAAAAAGGAGTAGGAAGAAGCAAAGCTTATTTAATCTGACCCCTTTCCCACTTCAGAGCGTTTACAAATATATATCTTTATTTACTGACTTCTTTTTCTAGCACAATTACATCTGTGAATGATTAACACAGCAGATAATTAAGTCAGTCATAATAAAAATACTGAGATGAAGAATATCTTATTTTCAATAATTTTGAAATTTTTTCTCATAATTGTTCTTTGTTGTACTTCGTAAGCACTATTATTTTAACAATCTCTTAAACTGGATTATATTAGTACATTGTTTAACTTATTTGCAGACACTATATCGATGTGTTGTGGTGAAGAAGGAGCTGAGCCGGAAGGCAAACCTCTTAATCTACCGGTCGATCTACGTTCCCATCCTCACCTATGGTCATGAGCTTTGGGTTATGACCGAAAGGACAAGATCATGGGTACAAGCGGCCAAAATGAGTTTCCTCCGACAGGTGGCGGGGCATTCCCTTAGAGATAGGGTGAGAAGCTCTGCCATCCGGGAGGAGCTCAAAGTAAAGCTGCTGCTCCTCCACATCAAGATGAGTCAGATGAGGTGGTTCGGGCATCTGGTCAGGATGCCACCCGAACGCCTCCCGAGGGAGGTGTTTAGGGCACGTCCAACCGGTAGGAGGCCATGCGGGAGACCCAGGACACGTTGGGAAGACTATGTCTCCCGGCTGGCTTGGGAACGCCTCAGGATCCCTAGGAACAGCTGGACAAAGTGGCTGGGGAGAGGGAAGTCTGGGCCTCCCTGCTTAGCCTGCTGCCCCCGCTACCCGACCCCTAAGCGGAAGAAGATGGATGGATGGATGGACTTAATCAATTCCATAATTTAATTCCACATACTGATATGCTAAAGGTTCTAAGTGTTATACAAGAATACATATGTTTTAAATTAAATTTTCCTCTAAGGTTATATTTCTCTTCTTTAGTAGAGAATAATTGTTTTGCATTCTTTGGTAAAGGTTTTGTATGTTCTCTACATCCGACAGTAGGTATCAGTCTAATTGATCTTTTTTGTAACTCAGTTAACGAATTAAGCGCACATTTGTAATTATTTCCCCATATTTCTCACATAAATTGCTGAAGAAATAGATTAGATTAGATAGTACTTTATTTATTCCTTCAGGAGAGTTCTTTCAGGAAAATTTAAATTTTTAGTACAATGCCATTCAAGATATGGAAATAACATAATATTTGACAACTTATCAAAGCATTAAAAGAGTTCAATATGTTAAAAAAAATAGCTTCAAAGCTAAGAAGATAAAAGTTTTGTAAATAAATTAGCTTACCTGACATTTTGGGGAAGTGATATCCTGGGATGGTCACATGACTGTCACATGACCAGCCCTCCCTTAGTGTTATACATCACAAAGTTGTACACATTTTAAGCGTACTTGTTGGTTATGGCAGTGGTTCTCAAATGGGGGTACGCGTACCTCTGGGTGTACTTGAAAGTATGCCAAGGGGTATATGAGATTTTTCAAAAATATTCTAAAAATAGCAACATTTCAAAAATCCTTTATAAATATATTTATTGAATAACACTTCAACAAAATATAATTGTAAGTCCATAAACTGTGAAAGGAAATGCAACAATTCAATATTCAGTGTTGACAGCTAGATTTTTTTGTAGACATGTTCCATAAATATTGATGTTAAAGATTTCTTTTTTTGTGAAGAAATGTTTAGAATGAAGTTCATGAATCCAGATGGATCTGTATTACAATCCCCAAAGAGGGCACGTTAAGTTGACGATTACTTCTATGTGTAGACATCTTTATTTATAATTGAATCACTTGTTTATTTTTCAACAAGTTTTTTTGTTATTTTTATATCTTTTTTTCCAATTAGTTCAAGAAAAAGACCACTATACAAATGAGCAATATTTTTGCACTGTTATACAATTTAATAAATCAGAAACTGATGACATAGTGCTGTATTTTAATTCTTTATCTCTTTTTTTTCAACCAAAAATGCTTTTCTCTGATTAGGGGGTACTTGAATTAAAAAAATGTTCACAGGGAGTACATGACTGAAAAAATGTTGAGAACCACTGGGTTATGGTGTTGGTTTGAGTTCATAGTTTGGTTGTTATACCACATTTTGATACAAGCACTCGGGGGGAGGAAAGGGGACGAAAGGGGCGGGACAACATAGCTGACCAATCAGGGGAGCTATACCAATGTGTGTGTGTGTGTGTGGGTGTGTGTGTGTGTGTGTGTGTGCGTGCGTGCGTGCGTGATCAATGCAGAGAGGATAGAGAGTGCAGTTTAGAGAGCAGAATGCCAAGGAAGACACTCATAGACATGTCTCATGCGTCGTTGTGGGACACAATTGGACTTTTGTGGACTGGATTATAATTAATATTTTTATTTTTAATGATTTCCCGCCATCTTTCAGGCTGTGATTATTCCAGGGAAGGCAGGGGATGAAGGAAATGAACATTTATTTAACCCAAGGAGGATTTTAAAGCTTTTTTTTTTTTTTTTTGGTTTCTTTCCTGTCCTGCAATGTTCGCGTTCTGGATGGTCTTGTGCGTCATGGAAGGAGTCATGGCTCAGATCCGCTACTCCGTGCCGGAGGAGGCGGACCACGGCACCTTGGTGGGGAACATCGCCGAGGACCTGGGACTGGACTTGACCAAGCTGGCGTCCCGTCACTTCCAGGTCGTGCCCAGCTCCCGGACGTCGTACTTGGAAGTCAACCTGGAGAACGGAGTCCTGTTCGTGAACGAGAAGATCGACCGAGAGCAAATCTGCAAGCAGAGCGCAAGCTGCCAGCTCAACATGGAAGTGTTCCTGGAGGACCCTCTGGAGCTTTTCCGAGTGGAAATCGAGGTGGCAGACATCAACGACAACCCGCCCAGCTTCCCGGAAGCGGACATCACGGTGGAGATCTCAGAAAGCGCCACGCCAGGCACGCGCTTCCCGCTGGAGAGCGCCGTGGATCCCGACGTGGGCTCCAACTCTTTACGCGCGTACGACATGACCACCAACAACTACTTCCGCCTGGACGTGCACAGCCAAGCGGACGGGACCAAGTTCGCCGAGCTGGTGCTGGAGAAGCCGCTGGACCGGGAGCAACAGGCGGCTCACAGGTACGTGCTGACGGCGGTGGACGGCGGCCAGCCTCCGCGCACCGGAACCGCGCTGCTGGTCGTTAAAGTTTTGGACTCAAACGACAACGTGCCCGTCTTCCAGCAGCCCGTTTACGGCGTGGAGCTAGCGGAAAACGCGCCCGCGGGCACGCTCGTCATCCAGCTGAACGCCACCGACCTGGACGAGGGGGCGAACGGAGACGTCGTCTACTCCTTCAGCAACCACATCTCCAACCGCGTCAAGGACCTGTTCAGCATCGACGCGCGCACGGGCCGCGTGGAAGTGCGCGGTGAGGTGGACTTTGAGGAAAGCGGCATCTATCAGATCTTCGTCCAAGCCAAGGACATGGGACCCAACGCCGTGCCCGCCCACTGCAAAGTCCTGGTCACCGTTACGGACTTGAACGACAACCCCCCGGAGATCACCTTCAGCACTGTCACTGAGTCCGTGAGTGAAAAAGCACCGCCCGGTACTGTAATTGCTTTGCTGAGTGTGACAGACCTGGACGCAGAAGAGAACGGACAGATCGGCGTGGAGATCCTAGGCGACGTCCCCTTTAAGTTGAAATCATCATTTAAGAACTATTTCACCATCGTGACCGACGGACTGCTGGACAGGGAGCAGGCCGACTCCTATTCGGTGACAGTGGTCGCCAGGGATAAAGGGTCACCCTCGCTGACCACAAGCAAGTCCATCAGAGTCCAAGTGTCAGACGATAATGACAACGCGCCCACGTTCTCGCAAAATGTATATGACGTGTACGTTACGGAGAACAATGTGCCAGGCGCTTACATTCACGCTGTGACGGCTTTGGACCCGGACGTAGGACAGAATGCTCTCATTAGTTATTCCATACTAGAGTGTGACATCCAGGGCATGTCTGTCAAAACTTATGTGTCCATCAACGAGGAGACCGGGTACCTCTACGCGCTCAGGTCCTTTGACTACGAACAACTGAAGGAGTTTTTGTTCATGGTTCAGGCCCAAGATGCTGGCAGCCCAGAGCTGTCTACAAACGCCACGGTCAAAGTCATCATCGTGGACCAGAACGACAACGCCCCCCTCGTGTTGGCCCCAGTGGGGAAGAACGGCACCGCCGAGGAGCCTTTACCCCGCTCCGCTGAGCCGGGGTACCTGGTGACGCGTGTCGTGGCGATGGATGCCGATGACGGCGAGAACGCTAGACTCTCTTACAGCATCCGTAGAGGAAACGAGAACGGCATGTTCAGAATGGACTGGAGGACTGGGGAACTACGCACAGCGAGGCGGGTGTCAGCTAAGCGAGACCAGCACAGGTTGTACAACCTGCTGGTTGAGGTCAGAGACCACGGTCAGCCTCCCTTGTCCTCCAGCACCGGCATACTAGTGGTGTTGGTGGACAGCGTGGCGGTGGGGGGAGGTGTCGGTGTCCGAGGAGGTGGCGCCAAGGCCAAAGAAAGCAACCTGGACCTGACCCTCATCCTCATCATCGCCTTGGGCTCGGTCTCCTTCATCTTCCTGCTGGTCATGATCGTGCTGGCCGTGCGCTGTCAGAAGGACAAAAAACTCAACTTCTACACCTGCCTGACTAGTGACTGCTGCTTGGGCTGCCGCTCCTGCTGCTCGCGGCACGGCCGGGCACGCAAGAAGAAGCTTAGCAAATCTGACATCATGCTGGTGCAAAGTGCCGTGAATGTCAGCGGGGCAGGCACGGTCCAAGTCCCCGTGGAGGAGTCAGGCAGCTTTGGCTCCAGCCATCTTAACCAGAACTATTGTTACCAGGTATGTCTGACTCCTGAGTCCGCCAAAACAGACCTCATGTTCCTAAAGCCGTGTAGTCCGTCCAGGAGCACGGGCACCGAACACAACCCGTGTGGGGCCTTGGTGACCGGTTACACAGACCAGCAGCCTGACATTATATCCAATGGCAGCATATTATCAAACGAGGTAAGACACTTCTCTTGAGCACTTATATAAGTCCTAAATATAATATTATGCCGCTTTGTGTGAAGTGAACATTAGTATTTATTTAATATGTACTTGTACTTGCACATACACTACACAAACATACACTTTTTCATTGAGTAGAGTACTGTATGCAGCATTGTAGTATTTATTCACTTTGCTTGGTGAGAGGTTACATATTATGTACACTCATCACAATGTTGGTACTTACACTAGGTCATGTTGTCCAAAGTGTGGCTAATGGGCCATTTGTGGCCCACAACATGTTTTAGTCTGGCCTGCATCATATTCTAAAAATACAATTCAACATAAAGCATAAATAAAACTGCAGAGATTGAATGAAGAGCATGATATAGTGAGAAAAAGTAAATACTACTATCATTAGTACTACTATTAATATATACTAATATATAATTTGTCACCTACTTTTTTAAACAGCAAACTTTTTTCTTCAAATATGACTTACCTTTGAACATACAGGGTTTTGCCTTAATGTTATTGAATGTGGCGCGCAGCCAGGACATTTTTATTGAAAATAAGGTAGATTGATTTTTTTTTACTTGAAAACAATTTAATGTAATATATTATATTGTAGCCCCCAGAAGGAATCACACAAAGTCTGACGCTAGTTTTAACTTTTAAATCCAATCTTATGATAACAAACGGCACAATTCCAACAAGTTTTACCTCCCGTGCAACACTTTTGTCTCTGTGCTTCCCCAGACACACAACAGCACTTCCTCACATAAAACGTTGGTCTTTACAGTACGATTTGATATATATAATATCTATATATATATATTATGTGTGCAATATTGAAAAAGTCGACCCACCGAAAAAAGACTTTGATTACCGAAAACCTACCAAAACCGGATGTAAACAAAAGGCACGTCGTTGTCTGGAACGTTGTCAGCATGTCTGCGATGTGGAGGTAATTTTTATATATATTGCAGATATGCCCACAGACAGCCATCTACAAAATGTTCAAGTATTAAAACCTTTTAAGGCCCAAGCTGTTTGTTAACATGATTTTTTTTTTATTTATCTTTGTTATTTTGGCTTATTGAACCCTAATTAGAACAAAAACTAAAAATCATCTTTTAAATATGATGTACTTAGTCCATAAGTACACAAATGTGTACTTCATGTGTAGTGACATGAACATTTTTGTTTTTACACTTTTTTTTTCCAAATTCCATTGTATGTTATACTCTTCTGACACCACTGGATAGCAATGTAAGTGTCCATATGTGGGCATAAGACCCCAATTCAGTAGTGTACATCATTTTGGAAATAAGACCTAAAAGGTCC
The DNA here is from genome assembly GCF_033978795.1 of Nerophis ophidion. NCBI lineage: Eukaryota > Metazoa > Chordata > Actinopteri > Syngnathiformes > Syngnathidae > Nerophis > Nerophis ophidion. The sequence goes on along the minus strand of NC_084615.1, from coordinate 57,069,961 downwards.
TGTCCACGCATGTGGCCATTAAGGCCGTTAGGAGTTTTAAGAGTAAGTCCAACTCGAGCAATAGCGCGAAGCCAGTGTGACGTCATGCTCGCTTCAGCACTTTTCTTTCGTCAGCGACATTGAGGGACAGAAGTAGTCTCTAAACACGAGTGCATCGTACATTTTACACCAGAAGAAGATGCTAGATTTGAATATAGTTTTTAATAAAAAAAGGTTGTTCAAATTGAAAAAATCTGATCAAAATACATTGAACAAACAATTTAAAATATGGTAAAACGATAAAAAAATACATGTGTATTTCGATGTTAATTAATAATAACAGAATGTTTTAAATGTATGCATACTTTTTTTAGTCTTTTTTAGAAGTAAATCACATCATAGCAAATTACTCGATGACGTCATGGTGACCTATACCCACGCCTTCACCGCACTGGTGTCTTGGCAGTATAAGGGAAACCCTGACATATCTAACTTTAGTTGACTTTGGCCTTTTTCTACAACACATTTTTATTGGTCTCTCTACATCCTAAAAATAGAATAAATCAAGTTAAAACATATACAAAAAATGCCAAAAGAGAGAGCAAAAAGGTGTAGTGCAACAACCAAAACTAATAATAACATACCTGTTCTCCTACAACACAAAACTGGTATGCTGACTGTTTTTCTTTAAATATATAACTTTATGGTTTGTTTACAGTACAACATTCATAGCCTGGAGTCTAATTTAGAATTTTTTTAAAATTACAGAAAAATATCACACAAAAAAAGCAAAAGTGAGGTATGTTATTAGAACAGCAGAAATGTTTACACTAATACGATAAATTACAGTAAGGTTTATTTATCGTCTTCGTTATCATGAACAACCTGTTATAACTTGTAAGAAGCGATTACATTACAGTCATTCGATTACAGCAAACATAGAAAAAACATGGCAGCTCACGGCAAGAGAAGGCATTTTGACAGCTCTTTTTTTAAATGTAGAGAAAAGTAGCAAAATGTTTACGTTTAAACATACAATAATTCCTTTAAGTATGCAAAAGACAACTAAAAACATGCCAAGGTAAAATATCTATTATACCGAAATGTTTTCTGACTCAAAGGAGAGTATTCAAAAAGAAGACATAATGAATCGTTAAAGCATAGCCTTTATGTTCAGTGAATTGATTAACGTGGATCCCGACTTAAGTTTTGATACTTTTATTAGTAGATTGCACAGTACAGTACATATTCCGTACAATTGACCACTAAATGGTAACACCCGAATACGTTTTTCAACTTGTTTAAGTCGGGGTCCACGTTAATCAATTCATGGTAAAAGTTGAAAAGCTTATTCGGGTGTTACCATTTAGTGGTCAATTGTACGGAATATGTACTGTACTGTGCAATCTACTAATAAAAGTCTCAATCAATCAATCAAGTGTGAACATCTTATTTATCTGGACAGTCATGTGTTCACACAGGTCGAGGTTGGGGTATGTTGTTTCTTAATGGGGAAAGACTAGAATGTCTCTTGTGTTCATGCTTGCTGTTAGGCTCGCGAGCAAGCCAACGCCGGTCAGTCCATAAGTTTATCCAAGTGTGGATATCAATCACAGTTTTTCGATAATTACAACTTAATACGGTAATATTATACTCACCGTTGGGAGTTTAACTGCAGTTATCAACATTATCTCTTTATCTTTACATCCCAAGTTGGGTCCTACAAAGTTTTTATACTTTAAATATTGTACTTATTGCACACTGCCTATTTAATTGTAAATGCATCTCAGTTGTAGTTTTAATTACCATTTTAGGAGGTGTTAAAATTGCCCCATAAAATCTGTAATGCTAATTAGCAGGATGTATACGGCAAATCAAATGTAAATTAGCTTTGCAATGAGGCGGCGACTTGTCCAGAGTGTACTCCGCCTCCCGCCCGAGTGAGCCAAAAGGGACAAGCGGTAGAAAATGGATGGGTAACGCATTTGTTTTTTCATGTATTATATGTTGAAATGTCACAAGGAAGTTATTTTGCATTTCATGTACCAGTAAGTGATATTGACATACCTTTTTTCTGCATGTTCACTTTTACAGTGCTCTGAAGTAAAAATTGTTAAAAAAAAACAAAACTCTAAAATGGAGACAATATGTGATCTGTCTGATAAGCTAGGAAGAAGAGACGTTAGCAGGAACAAAACAGAATATTGGACGTTTAAGATGCAGGCCGATACTTTGTTGCTAATGTCAGACCAATATCAATATCAGATCAGGACACCTGTAATTAATAACAATAATATTTTTTATCACCCATAACACAAAGCTATCACACAGGCTTTTTTCGAACCATTTAATTACATAAGAGTGTTTTTAGCCAGTAACACAATACAAATATTAAAATGGTCCACACACCCCTTCATTTTTATAATGTGACCTTCGGTGGAAAAAGATTGGACACTCCTGATATACATGGACTATCTCTGACAAGGGTTTTTGCAAAGATGCCAAGTGCTCCTGTCATATAAATGATCCAACCACCAGCAGCGCTTTATTGCTTGTGGTTTGATTTATGACTATATTAAGAGTTAAGATATGACACATCCTTTCCTTGACGTTATAAGATAAATTAAAGCTGCGAGCAGTGTTGAACTTGTCCCCTGTTGCACTGTGGGGTTCACTCAAGTCGGTCGGCACGCACAACGCTTGCAGTCACATCCTTCCCGATGCCATGACCCACCACCAAAAATTTCGGGACCTCCAAAACACAACATTTTTTGCAATACCCGACGCGTCTGGAAAATATGGGGACTTTTCAATAGGGCCCTTGCAGTGCACCTGCGGGGCTTGCTCCAATATTCGGCCCATAAAAAAATAGAATCAAATAAAGACACTTCAGGCTATCATCCTCATTTGTAGTAATTAGGATCAAGATCTGAACTTGTGAAACCAAGTGTTTAACATTTTGTATTTTGTGGCAAACCATTAGATCAAAATTTGACACCTTGCTACACCCACATCTTACGGCGTGGCAGTATTTCCCCTTAATATAATTGAATGCATTTTCATTGCTACCAAACCTTCAAAATACATATGTATATATATATATATATATATATATATATATATATATATATATATATATATATATATATATATATATATATATATTAGGGGTGTGGGAAAAAATCGATTCGAATACGAATCGCGATTCTCACGTTGTGTGATTCAGAATCTATTCTCATTTTTTTTTTAATCGATATTTTCTTTTATTTTTTTTTATTTTAATTTTGTTTTATTTTATTTAATTTTTTATCAATCCAACAAACCATTACACAGCAATACCATAACAATGCAATCCAATTCCAAAACCAAACCTGACCCAGCAACACTCAGAACTGCAATAAACAGAGCAATTGTGAGGGGACACAAACACGACACAGAAAAAAACAAAAGTAGTGAAACAAAAATGAATATTATCAACAACAGTATCCATCCATCCATTAATTTTCTACCGCTTATTCCCTTTGGGGTCGCGGGGGGCGATGGTGCCTATCTCAGCTACAATCGGGCGGAAGGCGGGGTACACCCTGGACAAGTAGCCAGCTCATCGCAGGGCCAACACCGATAGACAGACAACATTCACACATACATTCACACACTAGGGGCAATTTAGTGTTGCCAATCAACCTATCCCCAGGTGCATGTTTTTGGAAGTGGGAGGAAGCCGGAGTACCCGGAAGGAACCCACGCATTCACGGGGAAGACATGCAAACTCCACACAGAAAGATCCCGAGCCCAGGATTGAACCCTGACTACTCAGGACCTTCGTATTGTGAGGCAGACGCACTAACCCCTCTGCCACTGTGAAGCCCCAACAACAGTATCAATATAAGTTATAATTTCAGCATAGCAGTGATTAAAAATCCCTCATTGACATTATCATTAGACATTTATAAAAATAAAAAAAAAGAACAATAGTGTCACAGTGGCTTACACTTGCATCACATCTCATAAGCTTGACAACACACTGTGTCCAATGTTTTCACAAAGATAAAAATAAGTCATATTTTTGGTTCGTTTAATAGTTAAAACAAATTTACATTATTGCAATCAGTTGATAAAACATTTTCCTTTACAAATATAAAAGCTTTTTTAAAAAAAAAAATACTACTCTGCTTGCATGTCAGCAGACTGGGGTAGATCCTGCTGAAATCCTATGTATTGAATGAATGGAGAATCCTTTCAAATCCTATGTATTGAATGAATACAGAATTGTTTTAAATCGGAAAAATATCATTTTTGAATCGAGAATCGCGTTGAATCGAAAAAAATCGATATATAATCGAATCGCGACCCCAAGAATCTATTTTGAATCGAATCGTGGGACACCCAAAGATTTGCAGCCCCCATATAATATATATATATATATATATATATATATATATGTAGGTGTGGGAAAAATCACAAGACTACTTCATCTCTACAGAACTGTTTCATGAGGGGTTCCCTCAATCATCAGGAGATTTCCCACACCTACATATTGCGCTCTACCACGGTATCGAGCACTATTCTCTGGATAATCCAATCAATACATATATATATATATATATATATATATATATATATATATTTTTTTTTTTTCTTGAAAACAAATTAAATTAATACAACATATTGTAGCCCCCGGAAGAAATCCCACAGAGTATGACGTTACTTAACTTTTATTACCAATTTTATGATTAAAAACCACAATTCCAACAGGTTTTACCTCCTGTGTAAACAGTTTTGTCTCCATGCTTCCTCATTCTCCGCAAATCACTTTTCAGGCACAGACCATGTGTTTGCAAACATGAAAAAAGCTGACATCAAATCCAAACTATACAAACATAAAACATTCCCAGCAGCTGGTCGTAACAGTGTAAATTGGTATGTATAGCCTATTATTTATGCACTATTGACAAGTGATGTACTGAAAATTCGACCACCGAAAAAATACTTTGATTACTGAAAACCGCGCTTGCAAAACCGGTTGTAACCAAAACGCACGCCATTGTCTGGAGTGTTGTCACCATATCTGCAATGTTGACGTAATTTTAATATCTCACAGATCTACAAAATGTACAAATATTAGGAGGACACTGGCGGCTTTTAAGGAGAGAAAGTTTGACAAGAGTAACAGCATGAAGCAAGTGTGACATCATGCTCGCTGCAGCTCGCCCCTTTGTTAGGGACAACGAGGAGCAGAAGTAGAGTTGCTAAACACGACTACATTTTGTAATAATACCTAAAAAAGATGCCAGATTTGTTGCTGTTTGTTTTTAATTAAACTAACTACAAAGTACATAGTCAGCAACGATTGAAAATATGGCAAAACAATAAAAAAATATATATGTTAATACAAATTGATAATAACAGATCAAAGTGTACAATTTTTTAGCCTTTTTAAAGGAAAAATATTACAGTAAATTACTCAATTGTGACCACGCCTATAACCACGCTCTTTACCACACGCCCACAGCCTCGGGTATCTTGGCAGTGTCGCGGAAAACCCTGCGCAGGCAATATTTTTTCGCAATTCATCATCATCTCTTTGTGTAGTATCTTTAATTTTAACCGCGACTCATCTGGCCAAAGTCCCGAAGAGGAGTTTGTAAAAGTACGACCCCTTTTTTTCAAAGAAAAATGGCCAAAAACCAGCAGATCAAAGTTCGGCGCCACGCCACACCCACATCTTATGGCATAAGCAAAAATTGTTTGCAATTTATCATCGCCTATATGTGTAGTACCTGTAATCCTAATTGCAACTCATTTGGTCAAAGTCCCTAGGAAAATTTTGTTAATGTACGACCCCTTTTTTCGCTGAAAAATTGAAGACGAAAACCAAAATGGCCGACTTCGTTTTCGATTTCAGGTATGGGTTCCTTGGACTTTTATGTGCGTCCTGTCATGAAGACATCACCTGCGGTTTTTGAGTCGTTGCTTGAAACTAGTAGGAGGTGCTATTTTCTTCTAATTTTAAAGGTGGTGCTACAGAGCCAATTTTTTAATTTCTCTATCGGGACCCACAAAATACAAAATTGTTCACCATTTTTCAATACCTGTAAAACATGTTAAGAGCCTCAAATAGGCGTTCAAACATATAGAAGCAAAACACAGCAATTTCAATAGAGCCCTTGCGGTGCTCTGCATTGCCCCTGCGGGGATTGCTCCACTGCTCAGGCCCTAATAACATAAATATCCCCATAGCTTTCTGAAAACCCCTGAATAATTTAGTTGAAACACCTGGCTCTAAGACAGGGGTGTCGCACCTTTTTTCCACCGAGGTACGCATGCTGAAACATTTAAGTATGCGGTGGGGCACTTTGATACATTTTGTACTTGAAAGATGCTAAAACCAATGCAATGTACATCACAATATGCTAAACTATTTGACAAAACATTGTTATCTGACAAAGCAAAGAGTTGTTCAAATTATATGTAATATACCTGATAAATAATGAATTAATTTGCCATTAATTTTCAGAACATGTTGAAGGCCAATTACAAACTGCGGCAATTTGGACATGTTTGAAACTTTTATTAGTACATTGCACAGTACGGTACATATTCCGTACAATTGACCACTAAATGATAACACCTGAATAAGTTTTTCAACTTGTTTAAGTCAGGGTCCACGTTAATCAATTCATGGTAAAGAATCAAGTCATTCCTGGGTGGGCTTGAACCACCAACCTTTCGGTTAACAGCCGAACATGCTATCCGATAGCACCACAGAAACATATATACATAGCACTGCCCATATGTCCATTTAAAAAATATATATATTTTTTCATCTTAGCAAATATTTTTATGCATTTCGGCCTTTTACCCACACAAAACGTAAGTCTGTGTTGATAAGAATGATGCTTCAGGATAAGTCGACATTTCTCTTTGATATTCTCTTTGAAAACTCTCAGCAGTCATTAAGTGTGTTGAACATATGCTGCTTGCATAGTGCATTTCAGAGCGAACATGGGACATGATGCTTTTATCAAATGATGCACGCTGAACCTTGACCTTTTTTTCAGACAAAACACCAGCGAGCAGAGCTCAGCTACCTGGTTGACAGACCAAGACGAGTTAACAGGTAAACATGAAGTGTTATCTCCCGTATTCCAGTTATGACCAGTCATCAACCTTTTTTATTTACTGACACGTTCATGCTTAACCCTTTATAACCTTTTGCCCTCAGTAAATCAGAGCCAATAGTAGGAAACAAATAAAATATTTAATAGATATTGTTACACCATCCACCAAGTATTTTTGCCTGATTATAATTGTGATCCAAAATTAAATCATTCATTGATCTTGAAAATTTCAAGTATCATTATCAACATTATGACCAATACTGCCTCTGTAACCACTTGGTATTGGATCGATACCCAATTTTATAGTATCGGCCAAAACTAATGTAAAGTATCTAAGCAACAGACTAATAAGTGCTGACTATATTTTAACAGAAGTGTAGATAGAACCATGTTACAACAGAAAGTAATCGGCTGTTACCAGTAACTTAATTGTATTTTTGAGAAAATAATACACCCGAAAATCATACAATATTTTACCACATACGTCAGAAGCTAAATTAGGAGCCTTTGCAACTCGTTCTGAAATTATTCTAACATAATTTACATACCAAGGAATATATATTAATCAAATGAGGCTGCAATAAATATTGCGATATAGATTTTAGGCCATAATGCCCATCCCTAGTAGATAGCTGTGTTGTTGACATTCAAGAAGTTGTAGAATGAAATTCTTCTATTACTTCTCTTTGGTTGAAGCTCGGCGTTCCAGGAGGCAGACCTAGTCAGTTCCAAAGACAGCGGTCATGGAGACAGCGAGCAGGGTGACAGTGACCACGATGCCACCAACCGAGGCATCTCCACTGGTAAGAAGCGATGTGTTTGCTTCAAAGATGTGTGTGTTGATGCTGGGCAGCATGTGGCTTCTATTGATAGTGTTGCTTGGAGGCTGCTTGTAATCAGACAAAATGGAAGCCGGCATCATGTGGTGCATTCACACAACAAACAGCTTTTGTCCCGAGTGTTGATGACTTGGAAACGTCGACATTGTTCCACGCTGCTTCAACCGCCGATAAAGGAAATAATGACGGTCCCTGTGGACTTCTTCCACATTTTCGCTCCTGCATGGAACATTGATTATGTTCTTAGGGGGTCGTATTTCCTGTTAATTTAAACCAATGGTGTTTTAAAGGTCATTTTGCTCTGGGTTTTTTGGCCTTTTGTCATATTATAAAAATAGAATTATTGGCTTTTTAACTAGAGATACGATTAGATATGACACCTATTTGCTTTGTCAGACCTGAAACATAGCTAATTTGTTGTTGTTGTTGTTCAGTTAGTTTTGCATAGTAGTCCTCAAACTGCACTTCCTAACCAGAGTATATCACTGATTTATTACTTTCCAAACACTTCTCATAAGTACTGTTTTTTTTTCAAACAAATGGAAATACAAACACAAACAAAATAAATGAAATATCATTCGCGCATTGACACATGAAATAACGATTGAAAGTTCCCTCTTTTATTACTTATATAATTATAATGGAGACTTGTAGGCAAGCACATAAGCCACCTAAAGGCAAGCACAAATGAGTTTATACTTTTTTTAATGAATGTTTTAACATTCTGTCTTTCTTTGTTAAAATAAAGCAAGCATAACATTGTTTCCCCCAGCGTACCTATATACTTGTGAGGAGGGCTTGGTGAAAATAACTCCATCATATACAGTGATTTGCATCATCAACGATGATGCATATATTTTCTTAAACTTACTTTGGTCGAACTCCCCCTCGAACCAAAGATGATTGCTCGCTCCATTTCACTCTGTCCACCATACCTGCCTTGATGTCAATGACATCCTCAAGTACTGTATCCCAACACATTTTCTTTAATAAAGGTTAAAAAAATGTGCATACATTTAAACACAAATCTATGGTATTAGTAATTAACATTAAAGGGGAACTGCACTTTTTGGGGAATTTTGCCTAGCGTTCACAATCATCATGAGAGACAAGAACAAGAACAGACAAGAACATGTCTTTTTTTTGGATGGGGGGAGATTTAAAGATGCTAAAAAAACGCTTGAAAGATGTAGCTAACGGGGTCACAGTTGCAGCCTTCAAAGCCCTCTAAAACAACTTCAAAACCCTTGAGTAACATAGTTTATACACACTGCAAGTCTATACAATGTAGTAACAGACACCTTCATAACAATATGTAATACCGTATTTCCTTGAATTGCTGCCGGGGCGCTAATTAATTTAAAACCTCTTCTCACTCCTGCGCTCACCAAAGGCATGCGGCAAAAGTAAGCATGCGCTAATTATTTTAAAACCTCTTCTCACTTACCAAAGGCATGCAGTAAAAATTTGAGTGTGATGTAAGGATACCATCAGGAAAAGCACATGTAATAAAAAAAACGTTATTATGGTCTTACCTTTACTTCTCAATGAAGTCCATGCCAGCTCCTTCTGATCAAAAGCATTGATAACCTTTTTATAGAAGTCTTCCTTATGTTTCTTCAGTTTTAAAAGTCTCTCTGCTCTTCCTTTATTACCTCCTGCTTCGATTGAAAGTCCAGTTTAGAAAACTGTTTTATTTCAATAAACACACGCTGCTCCCTCTTGCTGATCCAGTTCATGGTCGGTCGGTGTGTAGCCATAGCGAGCTCTCGTTTGGGTTGCTCCTGACGTGCATACCGCTGCCATCAGTTAGCTCGGCTCCTCACGTGTAGTGCGGGTGACGACAGAATTATCCTCGGACAACACCCCTCTCGCTCCGTGGGTGATCTCTTTATCCCACTGCTGCCACTAGGAAGTGTTATTGTATAAATAATACACTGGGTATTTAGGACTGGAACATGCTTTATTTCAGCCCGGTTGTTTACACAGCCAGCATAGGAGTGTTACATCCTAAAAGGTCCGTCATATCCGTCCCAGCACATATAACGTCACTCATTTCACTTCTTCTGTAGCCGAGTAGTCGCATATTGGATAACTAGCGCCCTCTACCACCAGGAGGCGGGAGGCATTTAGTGACTCATATTTGACACACGCAGCTACGGTATTGTGACGGTCTCAAGCCCTCGTCTTGCGGGTTCCCAGGACCACCAAGAAAGGACATGGCTTGAGCATTTTGGATTTGTTTATTTTTCAATAAAACCTCAGTCCAGGTCGCTCTTTCGCCCCTCCTCCGCTTGCTCGCCGTCTCCTCGCCGCTATCTTGGGCCGGGCTCCAGCGTGCCCTGCCTGTCTGTCGGACCGTTGGCTCCACCTCTCCACAGGTACTGGTATATTAATAAAATATAGCTGCTTACTGGTCTTTTTAGCATACCGGTATTCAATAGCTTGGACCTTAAGTCCTACTGAAAGGCTCTTAATCTTCTTCCCTTTATGTGATTTCAAATTACCGGTATTGAAATCAGCCTCCTCCATTTTGAAAATGATTACAGGGGAAGTGTCACGAGTTTGACCCGGCGGTAATACTAAGCATGCGCTAATTCTTTTGTGAAGCGAGTTTGACCCAGCAGTAATTCAAGGCAGCCGCATACTACATGCCCGGCGGCAATTCAAGGAAATACGGTATGTTCAATATTTACCATATTATGGTCATTCTAATCATTGCCGGAAAAAATTCTTTGGCACATTTATTTTTCCGTTTCCATAGCAGCGCACGTCCGACTTCCAGTATGTCCCTACTTCCGGATACAAAACGCTTGTGTGATGAACTACTGCTTCCAGAAGCGAGCACGAAAAAGAGGGTGAAACGTTGGAGCAGACAGAAGCCGAGAAAGTGAGATGAAAGTGAATCAAAGCTGAAAATGTGGAATTTGAAGCTAAGCTATTTCAACATAAATAGATTACTTACCCAAAGTCAACGGGAAACGTCCCCGGCCAGCTGGACCAAAGAGACGATTGTCCATTGAGTGAGTCACTTTAATATCGATCATGATACACGCAGCACGTCATGCTTGTTAGTAAAACTACAATACATACGCTGTCCGGTTAGCTCAGCTGTGTACAAAAAAAACAATGAAATTAGGGCTTATAATTTACAGATATGATAATATGATTGTTCACGTTTTCCAGTCAGTACAGACTGTTGTCGTATCACAGTGTGTTGTGCATTACAACACTCAAACAGGTTTCGTGGTGACGTTGAAGCCAGCTTATCCCTTCCATAGCATGCCCGTGTGCTAGAAAAATATTTCCTCAGCGTTCGCACTTTCCATAACAATGTCGCTACAGCTTGGTTAATATACAGGTTGCGGAACACAAATGAAGTATTGTTCACGGTTGTTGAATGCATTTTAAAGTGATTTAGTGGTCTAATTGATGGCTTTCATTAGCTGCTTTGTTAACCACCAAAAACGAGCTGATTTGTATATGTTAGTTACAAAGATTGTGAGTGATGGACAACATTCCAAAAAAAGTGCAGTTCCCCTTTAAGATACTATAAGTTTTATCGTACTATTGTTTTGCTCTATTTTTCAGTTGATATTATTGTACAATGGCTATATATACATTGGTGGCTGCCAGTCTTTCAAGTAGGGGAAGCTCATTTTTACTTACTTTCTAAATACAAATACAGTCTTTAGAAAGACAAAATGATATAAAGATCCTAGTGTGTGAAGGTGAGTGTAAATGTTGTCTGTCTATCTGTGTTGGCCCTGCGATGAGGTGGCGACTTGTTCAGGGTGTATCCCGCCTTCCGCCCGATTGTAGCTGAGATAGGCTCCAACAACTCCAAAGGAAATAAGCAGTAGAAAATGGCTGGATGGATGAATTTTACAAAGAAAACATCATTTACAAGTTCGTAAAATTGAATGAATGTTGAAAAATGCTCAGGCGTTGGTTTATATTTCAAGATTGCTGGTGTACTCATTTTGCTGTCACTCAAAAATTCAATTACATTAAGGGAAAACCCTGAAGTTGGACACGGTGATGTATGAAAGTAAATAATTTGATGTGACATGCACTTGGGGATAGGTTGATTAGCAACACTAAATTGGCCCTAGTCTGTGAATGTGAGTGTGAATGTTGTCTGTCTATCTGTTTTGGCCCTGCGATGAGGTGGCGACTTGTCCAGGGTGTACACCGCCTTCCGCTCGATTGTAGCTGAGATAGGCACCAGCGCCCCCAAAGGGAATAAGCGGTACAAAATGGATGGATGAATTTGATGTGAGTGTAGATTTGAAAAAATACATATATTTACTTGTGAATAAAGGTAAATAATAATGTTTGTGCAGTCACTTTTAGTAGTAGACAAATTATAATTGTATAAATTCAAGCTTTGAAACCCTGCTAACTTTGTTACATTATTCTTTTATGTTATGAAATTATTCATGTCGTGCTGCTTATTGACTGATTGCCCCTTTTACACATTTAAGTGCTTTGAATTATCTTATGTTTTTATCAAATTGGTTTGATGTTGGACATTCCTGTCACTTCTGTTCCTCGTGCAAAGAAGAACAGAAGGTAAATGTTGACGGTAAATGTTAAAAATATGCTGCATGCATCTGATCCAAATGAGGTGCAAAGAGCTGAAGCCATGTTGATTTTACTGTTGCGTGTTTGTAAATATGTGGCAAAGGTAATGAGGAGGCTGCACACGGTGTGAGCTCCGCCACTCGCTGCTGTCGACGACTTCACTGCATGTGACGAGCCTTTTAATGAGGCTGCATTCGCACCGCAACCATGCCAAGTGAATCAAATAGGTGGAAAACAGAGCCTTTATCTGCTAAGTTAATGTGCTTGTTGGAGCTTTAGAGGACACATCGTTATAAAGCAAAGGATGGCAATTTGCTCTTTTTTAGGGTGAACATATATATATACACCTAGTGTGTGTGACTTCCTATATTCACACACACTTATATATATATATATATGTATATATATATATATATATATATATATATATATATATATATATATATATATATATATATATATATATATATATATATGTTTATTTATATGTATGAATATATATACAAACCCTGTTTCCATATGAGTTGGGAAATTGTGTTAAATGTAAATATAAACGAAATACTATGATTTGCAAATCATTTTCAACCCATATTCAGTTGAATATGCTACAAAGACAGCATATTTGATGTTCAAACTGAAAAACATTTTTTTTTTTGCAAATCATCATTAACTTTAGAATTTGATACCAGCAACACGTGACAAAGAAGTTGGGAAAGGTGGCAATAAATACTGATAAAGTTGAGAAATGCTCATCAAACACTTATTTGGAACATCCCACAGGTGTGCAGGCTAATTGGGAACAGGTAGGTGCCATGATTGAGTATAAAAACAGCTTCCCAAAAAATGCTCAGTCTTTCCCAAGAAAGGATGGGGCGAGGTACACCCCTTCACCCACAACTGCGTGAGCAAATAGTCAAACAGTTTAAGAACAACGTTTCTCAAAGTGCAAACGCAAGAAATTTAGGGATTTCAACATCTACAGTCCATAATCTCATGAAAAGGTTCAGAGAATCTGGAGAAATCACTCCAGGTAAGCGGCATGGCCGGAAACCAACATTGAATGACCGTGACCTTCGATCCCTCTGACGGTACTGTATCAAAAAAAAACCCCATCAATATCTAAAGGATATCACCACATGGGCTCAGGAACACTTCAGAAAACCACTGTCACTAAATACAGTTTGTTGCTACATATGTAAGTGCAAGTTAAAGCTCTACTATGCAAAGCGAAATCCATTTATCAACAATATCCAGAAACGCCACCGGCTTCTCTGGGCCCGAGATAATCTAGATTAGGGGTCAGCAACCTTTACCACTCAGAGAGCCATTTCGACCCGTTTCACAAAATAAAGAAAACAATGGGAGCCACAAAACTCTTTTGAAATTTAAAATGAAATAACATTGCATACAGAGTTTTTTATTGCATTGTGCTATGTATAAACCAGGGGTTTAAGACACGCGGCCCGCACCTTAATATAAAAATGTAATGCTTGACAGCATCACACTTTCCAACCCTCCCAAATTTTCCAATAAACTCCCGTATTTCTGAGTAACCATACTCGCGATTATCTACTGGTTTTTGCCCAGATACTGTATCAATAATAGGGGAGTGCTATGAAGGCACTGCCTTTGGCGCCCTCTACAACATGTACAACAGCTTACAACCCCCTGTTAAATGTTGTAAGTGGCATCTGTAGACACACGCAATCGACTGCAAGGCATACTTGTTCAACAGCCATACAGGTAAACAACTTTAACACTCTTGCTAATATGCACCACACTGTGAACCCACACCAAACAAGAATGACAAACACATTTCGGGAGAACATCCGCTCTGTAACACAACATAAACACAACAGAACAAATACCCAGAATCCCATGCATCTCTAAATATTCTAGGCTACATTATACACCCCCGCTAGCACCAACCCCCCCCCGTGCGTCGGTTGAGGTGGGCATCGTTGGGGGGGGACGGGGTTTGGTGCTAGTGGGGGTGTATGATGTAGCCCGGAAGACTAAGGGATGCATGGGATTCTGGGTATTTGTGCTGTTGTGTTTATGTTGTTTTACAAAGCGGATGTTCTCCCGAAATGTGTTTGTCAGTCTTGTCTGGTGTGGATTCACAGTGTGGCGCATATTAGTAAGAGTGTTAAAGTTGTTTGTATCACAACCCTCGGTGTAACCTGTATGGCTGTTGAGCAAGTATGCCTTGCAGTCACTTTTGTGTGTTACCAGAGGCTGTATACCACATATGACTGGCCGTCACACAAATAACGGGATGGAAAAGCGGGCGCGACGACATGTTTAAGAGGACGTTGAAGGCAATGCCATCGCGGCACGCCCTCGATATAGAAGTCCGAGTGAAAATTGGAGAATGTTAGCCCCGGGTGATTCTTCGGAGAGGCACTAAAATCCGGAAACCTTCCGGAATAATCGGGGGGTCAGCAATTATTCAGCTGAGCCACATCATAGTGATCAATGAGCCGCATGCGGCTCCAGAGCTGTGGGTTGCCGACCCCTGATCTAGATGAACTGATGCAAAGTGGAAAAGTGTTCTGTGGTCTGACAAGTCCACATTTCAAATTTTTTTGGGAAATATTCAGCATTGGTGTACAGCCATTTTCAAATCTCTCCAGCGATGTTCAATCTGGGCTCTGGCTGGGCCACTCAAGGACAATTACAGAGTTGTCTTAAATTGATTTAGTTTTAGTATACACAATTACACAACATTTTAGTTTGCTAAAATTACAGTCAACTTTGTTGACTACAATATAAAATATAACAGATAAGGCCTCTTTCAAGTTTATTTGAAAGCACCTTTATTTAGACTACCTGCACAGCATTTGTTTCACACAGTGGTCTGCAACCTTTAATTTTTTGTTCTACAGGAAAACCAACCTGACCACATGAATCGAACTCTTCTTCATTTTCTTTTTTCTCTTTTTGCCAATTATTTATAGTTAGCTCACCCAAGGGGTTGCACACTTGAGAAGCTGAACTGAAGACACAGGCTTCCAGTCTTTTTTACTTGCGCCTCAGGACTCGACCAGTGTGCCTTCATGGCCTCACAGACAGTCAGAAATTTTAGAACTCTTTCAAATTTGCAGGAGACAGCCAGAATGTGTCATCATGCAACATGCATTATGACTATGTAACAATATTATTAACAGCTTTGTCTATCGTGTGCCAAATTTATATTAGTTATATCTTGTATCGTTGATATCGCGCAACCCCAAGTACAATACATCGCAGGGTTAATTAAATATAAAAATAGTAATGACAGTATTCTGCGATGAGGTGGCGACTTGTCCAGGGTGTACCCCGCCTTCTGCCCAATTGTAGCTGAGATAGGCGCCAGCGCCCCCCGCGACCCCAAAAGGGAATAAGCGGTAGGAAATGGATGGATGGATGACAGTATTTTCCAGCAGCCCTAACATCAACATGTAAGAGAATCAAGCAGTCAGAGAGTCATGAATACCGTATTTCCTTGAATTGCCGCCGGGGCACTAATTAATTTAAATCTCTTCTCACTCCTGCGCTTACCAAAGGCATGTGGTAAAAGTAAGCATGCGCTAATTATTTTAAAACCTCTTCTCACTCCGGCACTTACCAAAGGTATGCAGTAAAAATTTGAGTGTGATGCAAGCTTGGACCTTAAATCCTACTGAACAGCTCTTAATCTTCTTCCTTTTATGCAATTTCAAATTACCGGTTTTGAAATCAGCCTCCTCCATTTTGAACATGATGACAGGGGAAGTGTCACTCGTGACGTCACAGGTTTGACCAGGCGGTAATACTAAGCTTGCGCTAATTGTTTTGGGAAGCGAGTTTGACCCGGCAGTAATTCAAGGCAGGCGCCTACTATATGCACTGCGGCAATTCAAGGAAATACGGTATGTCATAATTAATTTGATTAAAAAAATAATAATGGCAGCATTTGAAAGCTAACACTTATATAATCATCGTTCTCCCACCACTAAAAATATAGCTCTTATGCACTAGTAAATAGTAAATGTACTTTTTCATATCTACACTAACATCAAGGTATTTACTTTCATACCAAGGTCAACAGGTAGACACAAATATATGATTAATTTTGAAAATGTGTTTTCCTCACAGGTCTGTCAAGTGCAGGGTTTAAGAGGTTGTTTGAATTCAGTGACTTTTAAAGCTGTAACATTTATGTTTAATGTAAGAAAGCAGCTGCTGCTGTTTCCTCGAGTGTTGGAGCATCTTGAACGTCAGCCCTTCTGTTGAACAAAAGTCTCTTACACGCTCGTCACAACAATAACGTGAATAAACACACACGCTCCATTTGTTAGTCTGTTGCAAACCCTGTGATCAAACACTTGGAGAAACAATCATCTGTTCACTTGCTCTCACAATGCTGTTTACAAAATCTATTTCATCTTTCAGTATTAACCTTTAAAAAGCAGCTGGTCCTTCTATTTCAAGTTGTGTTAAAAAGTTTTGTGTTACAACTTTTCAAACAATGCAGTCCTACGTATATTTAACATTGTAAAAATGTAGTTTTTGTTTTGTTGTGATCACTTGGATGAATAGTTAGTGTAATTTGATACAAATGTCTTATAGCAGTTACCGTAGCGTGACAAAAGCAACCACGTATACTTACTGAAGGATTTGCAAGGTGATGCATTTTAAAAGCTTTTACACATACTTTATTAAAAGCAAATCATATCTAGTTAAGCATTTAGTCCTATGATTGTAATGTGGGGAAGAGCAACAAGTTACTTTGTTGCAGAGAAATCATCTTAGTGACTTTAAACAGATTATATTCTTTGTTTGATGAGGATAATTGATAGCCTCGCTAAGCAGGCAGCAATTCCACTTTCGCAAAACAAAGACTTTGTGAGCACAGCGAGTTTACCAGATGACAGCCGTCATGTTACAGTCATGGACTGTGCCACAATATGGCAGTATGCAAATGTATCTTCCATGTTATAGTAATATTAAAGTGTTGACATATATTATATTACATATATTATATTACATAATACTAAAGTATTTGGAAATACAGATTTTAAAACGTCCTTTTTTTACCCACTACTTTAAAAATACAATACATACCAACAACAGATATACCATAAATTCTAGACGATAAGACGCTAGTATTTCCTACTCTTTGAACCATGAGGCTTGTAGAATGTTGAAAATGTGTGTTTTTGGCACCATCTTTTGAAGGACTTGCTCACTGCAGGTGCTGCGAGTTGAACGTCTACAGACTTTATTTTTTTTAGTGCTTTCAACCAGAAGTAGAAGTGCTGTTCCGTCTTCTCCTTGTTCATAGCGTTCTACTCGTACGGATTCTTCATTCATCACTCCAAGCAACGATTGTAAGTTTTATAATATCCATACATTGCTCTCGTGATTGTGCCACTTTCTCATCATACATTGTATGGATATTGTATGGATATATGATTGTATATATATTGTTTTGGCTTCGTAAATTGACCAAAACATCACTGTGGAGTTATTGAGTCTGTTTAGCTGATTGGAGAGCGAGCTTCTGCAGCTAATGGGTCTATGGCGATGACTTCTGTTTTGTTTGATCAGCCGTTTTACTGCTTTTTAGGTAATATTTATGTGTAAATAACTAATTTCACAATGTATATAGCTGTGGCTTTTAGTCCGGAACAGCTAATAAACAGATTTTTTTTTCCTCCAACATTTTGTGGGTGCGGCTTATATACCGGTACTCTCTCGAGTCCGGAAAATACGGTAATTCAAAACAAGTTGTCATTTTTTTGGGGGGGGGGGGGTTTTATCAAAGAAATTGGAGTTTAAAAGAAGGAAAACAATGTCATACATTGTATTTTACTTTTAGCGAAAGCCATTTTTTTTTATAAAGTTGTTCTTTTTCGAGATTATATAAATTTCACTTTGCATAGAATAATTTTCGAAAAACTAAATGAAGAGCTTCCATTTGAAGGCAATACTTCTGTCTTAAATATAATACTTCTTAAAACAAAAATGTAGCTGCGCACTTTATGTGCAAATAAATGATAAACTCTGATTATGAGAAAAATAAAGTGCAAACATAAATTTTCTCTCTTAAAAAAAACATTTATGTAAATACAATTGTAGAATGGCACATTGTATGCAAATAAATAATACAATTCAATATTAAGATACATAAAGTGTAAAATTAAATATTCTGTATTAAACAAAACATCTCTCTAAATAAAAATGTAGCATGACACATTTTATGCAAATAAATAATACATTACAATATTGAGATTAATACAATTCCAACTTAAATATCAATTTTTTATTCAAACATGTCTGTAAATAAAAATGTTGCATTGCACATTGTATGCTTATAAATAATAAACTCCAATACTTAGATTCATAGAGTGTAAACTCAAATCTTCTGTCTTGAACACAACATGTTTGTAAATAAACATGTAGCATTGCACATTGTGGTTAGTGTCCGCCCTGAGATTGGTAGGTCGTGAGTTCGAACCCAGGCCGAGTCATACCAAAGACTATAAAAATGGTACCCATTACCTCCCTGCTTGGCACTCAGCATCAAGGGTTGGAATTAGGGGGATAAGTCACCAAAATTATTTTCCAGCACAGCCACCGCTGCTGCTCACTCCTCCCCTCACCTCCCACTAGGTGGAACAAGGGGATGGGTCAAATGCAGAGGGTAATTTCACCACATCTAGTGTGTGTGTGACTATCAGTGGTACTTAACTTTAACTTTAATTAAATGAAGCTCTCGTGATTGTGCCACTTTCTCATCATACATGATACTTGCAGTAAATGATTCCACCACAGTAAACTGCTTTTCAGCAAGTTGTTTTGTTGTTACTTTCATTTTCGCCTCATAACGAGTCATACCAAAGACTATAAACATGGGACCCATTACCTCCATGCTTGGTACTCAGCATCAAGGGTTGGAATTTAGGGTTGAATCACCAAAAATAATTCCCGGGCGCGGCCACCGCTGCTGCCCACTGTCCCCCTCACCTTCCAGAGGGTGATCAAGGATGATGGGTCAAATGCAGAGAATAATTTTGCCACACCTAGTGTGTGTGTGTGACAATCACAGGTACTTGAACTTTTTAATAAGTTGCATTGCACACCTCCACACTGTTCCTTTATTTTGATCAAAGTTCCCTCTTTCATTTGCATCAGCTGTGGCTATGTTGCTGTGTGTGTGAATCTACGCTATGGAAATGACAGGGAGGGCGGAAGTTCGGAAGCTCCTTTGGGCAAATAATCTGGTTATGGTTATTGTATTAGTTCATTGGGAACATGCGTACAATAACAATATGGTACAACAAATATTCTCAGTTTCTCATTTCTACATGTGCGAGATGAATGTGAGAAAAACATTGGTTTTATATTTTTTACATCTTTAGTTAATTGATAAAATCAGTTTATCGGCAAGGGCTAATCCAAATGTATTTATCATTGAATTTATTACATTACATAATAATAATAAATGTTATTTGTAAAAAGCACTTTACATTGAGCAAACAACCTCAAAGTGCTACATTGTATTTAAAAAAAAAAAAAATAAATAAAAACAATAATAATAAAAAGATAATAAAAATTAATAAAATATAAAAACTACAACAGCCTAACAGCTAGAACTAGTATGCATATATCTATAAAAAAAGCCTTTTTTTTTTTAAAAAAGAAGGGTTTTTTTAGCCTTTTTTAAGGTGCCCTCAGGTGGTCAGGGGCTCTAGAGCGTTCCACAGACTGAGAGCAGCGGAGCAGAAAACCCGGTCTCCCATAGTTCTTACCATAATGTTGAAGTATATAGATATATGTATTTTTGCATTTATTATATTACATGATATCGAAGTATTGTATTAAGTACTGTATGTCAGGTGTTTTACCACTTTTTAATAGAATCCTTTTGATTCTGAATGAATGTTAATGAGAAAAGGCTGTTTACATGTTTTTAAAGTGTTCACAATATAAACTATATTATATATGTATTAGTATTGTGTGCTTAGAAATGACTGTTTTAAAAGAAAATAACTGAATAGATGAATAACCTTTCAAATCACAAGCAATTTAAAGCTTAAAATTAGGGGCGTGTGCATGTGTGTGTGTGTGTTTGTGTGCTCAGAGAACAAATGAAACATTTCATGCCCCATTTTGATTTTAACACGCCATTTTTTTTAATAATGAATTCTGCTTCGTGTTCATTCTTTTAATTTTGCTGCTCACAATGCACTGCTGCACACACGTTCACATGCACTGACGTTGTAGGCCAGCAACCAGTGTGTTGCTTCCGTGTTCCGTCCCCCCAACAGCAGCGTGAGTTGTTTCCTCCCACATGAAAATGTAATGTGATGTTGTATTTGTGGCATGTTGGTTAATATTTAATCAGGAAGTCTTCTTGTTAGAAGCCTGGGCACTTTTCCAAGCTGTTAGTGACGGCAAGCCAAATTAATCCGCTTTGTAACAAAGCAAATTCCCCTTATGCTGACACACACACGCACACACACACACACACACACACACACACACTGGGCTACCAGTGGTCTGAGCATAATCAGACTGTATTCAGGGATTACTTGCAGATCGCTTGAACTGGACAGTACAGATTTTAGCCTTAAACAGGACTCAGACACAAATACACAACAAGCGGATTAAGAAGAAAAAATGCCTACGAAGGATCTAGAAGCCAAAACATATGGAGCAATAAAAACATATTTTGTCTACAGGAAGTCCAGTCGTAAAAAAAATCTATATTTTATGTACAATTATACAACCCTGAGAGGGAGAAGCGGTAGAAAATACATGAATAGATGGATACATATGAAAATAGTTGTTTTTATTTTTTTTTATTTGTAACATACAGTGCATCTGTAAAATGTTCACAGCGCTTCAACCTTTCCACATGTTGTTATGTTAGAGCCTTATTCCAAAATGGAATAAATTCATTTTTTTCCTCAACTTTACAGACAAAACCCCATATTGGTAATTTGAAAATGTTTATTCTAAACATTTTGCAAATGTATTAAAACTAAATAATTCCCAGCCTTTGCTCGGTACTTTGTTTATGCAAACATTACGGTCTGAAGTCTTTTTGAATAAAATGCCACAAGCTTGGTAAACCTATCTTTGGGCAGTTTTGCGTGTTCCTTTTTGCAGCACCTCTTCAGCTTCATCAGGTTTGGATGGAAAGTCGTGGTTTTCATCCAGAGTGTCTCTCTGTACATCTTAGTCTAGTCAGGGAGGTGACCAAGAACCCGATGGTCACTTTGTCAGAGCTACATCATTGCTCTGTGGAGAAAGGAGAACATTTCAGAAAGACAACCATCTTTGCAGCAATCCACCAATCAAGCCTGAATGGCACAAGACCAGGAGGAAGCCATTCTCTCGTAAAAACATGTTTTGCCAAAATCCACTTGAAAGACTCTTAGACCATGAGAAATAACATTTTCTGGTCTGATGAGACAAAGATTGAACTTTTTGGCGTGTATGCCAGGCGTCATTTTTGGAGGAAACCAGGCCCACCACTCCTACAGAGAAGCATGGTGGTGGAAACATCATGCTGTGGGGATGTTTTTCAGCAGCAGGAACTGGAAGACAAGTCAGGATAGATCAATCAATCAATCAATGTTTACTTATATAGCCCTAAATCAATAGTGTCTCAAAGGGCTGCACAAACCACCACGACATCCTCGGTAGGCCCACATAAGGGCAAGGAAAACTCACACCCAGTGGGACATCGGTGACAATAATGACCCAGTGGGACGTCGGTGACAATAATGACTATGAGAACCTTAGAGAGGAGGAAAGCAATGGATGTCGAGCGGGTCTAACATGATACTGTGAAAGTTCAATCCACAATGGATCCAACACAGTCGCTAGAGTCCAGTCCAAAGCGGATCCAACACAGCAGCGAGAGTCCCGTTCACAGCGGAGCCAGCAGGAAACCATCCCAAGCGTAGGCGGATCAGCAGCGCAGAGATGTCCCCAGCCGATACACAGGCAAGCAGTACATGGCCACCGGATCGGACCGGACCCCCTCCACAGGGGAGAGAGATGGAAAGATGAATGCAGCAAAGTGTACAGACACATCCTGGATGAAAACCAACGCATCCCATCCAACCCGATGGAGCTTGAGAGGGGCTGCAAAAAGGAATGGGCGACGCTGCTCCGCCCCCAATCACCAGACCAGGCAAACCACGTAGGGGACATCAATTCCCAGCTCACCAACCACAAGCAATCAATGTACATGTATGTTCAGTGCGGGTCATTAGCATGGTTAAAGTTCACAAGTACAGAAAGCAATTAACATGTTTGTAACAATTTGTTGTGCTGACTTTGTTCCAGGCGCTGATCTGTTCTCCAACTGTACGGAAGAGTGTAAAGCACTTGGTCACTCTGATCGCTGCTGGATGCCGAGCTTCATGCCCACTGATGGGCGGCAGGGCCCAGACTACCGCAGCAACCTCCATGTGCCGGGTATGGACTCGGTCCCGGACACAGAGGTACTTCCAAGCTCTGAACAAACCACCAATAAGTCCTTCTTCACTTTTGGAAAGGAGACACAACACCAACATCTTCATCATCATCACCACCATCATCATCTTCACGGCACCAAAGACAAGAAAGACTCGAAAGTCTTTCTGCCTAAATCGTCATCTTGTTTAGTGAGTATCCTGTTTTCTCATCTGCTGATCCCATTAGGCTCTAAAGAAAATCATTTAAATTCAATTTTCTCTGTGGATTAGCTGCCGGAAGGAAGCATGAAATTAATTTTAACATTTGACCCTCTCTTGGTGTCTTGTCAGAGTGGAGTGTCTGTCTTGAACTAAATGACCAATCACTGCATGGATGTGGTTGAAAAACACCTTATTAGTGGGAACCTGTTGGCCTCCCAGTCAGGAGGTTGAGGGTTCGAATCGCAAAAACGGCCACAGCTGTGTATAGGGTTCCATTTTGCAAAAAGACGCACCTATTAAATGTTAATTAATGAATGACAGAGCCCTTCATATGAAATTTTACCACAAACGTATTTCCAGGCCCTTCCTGCTCAGTCACTGATAATTATGATTATGATATCAAATTCTGGAATTTTGCCCAATATTCACAATCCTTTTTGTGAGACAGAAACATAGGTTTTTCTTTTTGCTGTGAGCTTAAAATAGTGAAAAACAGCTTGTTCGTACCAGCTGTTTTTCACAATGGCTATTAATGCAGGTAATGGGGATTCATCAATTATGCCTGTTAAGCCCTCTAAAAATACATCCAAAAACCGCCAACAACGCTCCATTTACATGACCTGCATATTAACCAAGCAATAACGACTTTGGTATTGTAAGAGCTAAAACAGAGAAAGTACTTTTCTGGCATAGTGACACATTGCCTTGCTCACCCTGCTACTTCGACCACTAGTTACCGGCTAGGTTAAGCTGTTAATAATGCATATAATTGGTAATAAATTTCCATAAAACAAAAAAGAAGAAGAAGCCTAAGCTCCTGCATTATTGCAATTGATTTATTAAAAGTTAATGCTATCTTATAAAGCACGCATGTCACATATATTGTAAAGGATTTTGGCTCCAAGCGGAGAATAGATGGATAGATAGATAGATAGATAGATAGATAGATAGATAGATAGATAGATAGATAGATAGATAGATAGATAGATAGATAGATAGATAGATAGATAGATAGATAGATAGATAGATAGATAGATAGATAGTACTTTATTGATTCCTTCAGGAGAGTTCCTTCAACTTGGTCAAGTTTGTAAATCTACTTGACACTATACAGCGCTCAACTTGGCTCCTAACAAATATAATGCAGTCTAGAACCATTGCAACATAACGAAGATTATTCTGAGAAGAGCACAGGTGCTGAAAGATACAACATCCCATGAGTGAACATTATAAGTAACTGTTTTATGTTCTTATTCGAGACATTTATGTTAAAAGGGAACTGCACTTTTAGGGGGGATTTTGCCTATCGTTCACAATCATTATGAGAGACAAGAACACACTTGTCTTTTTTAAGGATCTAAAGATGATAAAAAACGCTTTAAAGATTTGGCTAATGGGAGTCACTGTTGTAGCCGTCAAAGCCCTCTAAAAGAACTTCAAAACCCTCCATCAAGGTTTTATAAAAAACACCGTAAGTCTATATATAATGCAGACATCGTCATAACAACATTTCATTTGATGCATTACCATAACTTTCTTCTTCAGTGCATTTTTGTCTGTTTCCATAGCAACACAATTCCGAAAAGTCATGTGACTTAGGCATTTCATTTTAGCTTATGATGGCTGACTTGTATTGTCAACTCTTTGCATGCAAGCAAGGTTGCTATGTTGTGAAGAAGAATTAAAGACATCAATTCTCAGCAGGCAGAAAGTTTATTATTATAAGTGATTTGTAATGGATGTAGAAATGCCACATTATCAATAATTAGACATTTGTTGCAGTCAGGATAAAAAAACAATTCAAAGTTTGAATAAAAAGTGTGCAAATAATATATCTATAGTTTAATATGAAGGCCAGAGAGAAGCGTCTTTGATTAGGTGATAATACCTGATTATAATTCTGTCAAGCAGCGCCTGAAGTGTCCTCTGTCTTCAGCAGACACAGCGAGATGAAACTATCAGCTGTCAAAGTCCTGCTGCTGGTTGAAGAGCACAGCATGCTGGGAAAGACAGCAGGAAAAATGTTTCCTCTTGCCTTTTAATTAACGGTTTGGCAGCGCTCCACACCTTTCACTCTTCACTCTATACCAAACTGTCTTGGAAAAGAAAGCACTCCTTCTCGGAAGTACTTCTCTTTTCGTTTGCTGGGTGATTTCCTGTGCAGCGTTGGGGGCGTGGCTTACAAACATCAACACAAACACGCCATCGCTCTTCCACCGTTACATTTTGCAACGTTCATAATAGAAAGACCCGGGAATGATCCACAAAGTCTAAATAATTATGAAACATATAACATATAGCCTTACGTGATATACATAATAATACAAAAATGACACGCAAATGATAAAGATAGACAGATAGTACTTTATTGATTCCTTCAGGAGAGTTCCTTCAGGAAAATTAAAGTTTAGTATAATGAATAAAAAATGTTTACACGTAATCCAGACAAAAGTGTCCTGTCATGACTTAGAAAATAAAAGCACTGTTTATTGCTCGAGGAAACATTGCCGCTGATGATCTTGCTTGTTTGTATGAGTGTAATAATGTTTTTAATAGCATTATTCATATGATTGTGACTAACGCAGAAGGCAGACTATATGGATTGGATTCAATCTCAAATCAAATTGATACACACTAATGTTGCTGTTAAACAAGCATGTATACTAATTTATCCTTCATGCAATAATTGTTTGGTGAAAATATGGGGGTCCCGATTCGTTATTGGTATCAGCAGAAAAACAAACATCAAAATCTACTCCAATAAGCATACAAGGGTGTTATTTTCTTGTATTTTAGTCAGGTCATTTAAAAAAGGTAATATCATAGACTATAAGGAGCTAGCAGCTACACAACAGCTAAGTGCACAGTAAATGGTAAATGGGTTATTCTTGTATAGCGCTTTTCTACCTTCAAGGTACTAAAAACGGTTTGACACTATTTCCACATTCACCCATTCATACACACATTCATGCAAGACTCTAACCACGAGCCATCAGGAACAAGGGCGAAGTGTCTTGCTCAAGGACACTACGAACATGACTAGGGTGGTGGAAGCCGGGGATCGAAGCAGTAACCCTCAGGTTGCTGCTCTCCCAACCCAATAGCACACAAGCCAACATTTTTTGTTTAACAATAAAGTCTAAGACATAACATTTCTCAATATAAACAAGTATTAAATCACTATAGTTATTTACACATACACAGTCTCCAAGGCAGAAACGTATTAGAAAGCAACCAGTTACAAACGTGTCCGCATCCTTCAACTTACTGCGACTAATGAGCATGACTTAATGAATTAGGTCAAACATAAATTAACACTCCACTTCTAAAGCATACATCTATCATGTTAGTGTTTTCATACCGACCAATTGTTCTCTGTTTGACTAATTTCACTTGGTACAAACTTTTCTAACATTCCAAACTACAAAATAATAAAAACAAAAGTACTAGGATCTGTGCTAATAATGGATTAATATCGGTATTGGCCAAAACTCAAGACTCCAATGTTGGTATCATATTGGAAGTGAAAAACTGTCAGGACACCCGTTGGTGAAAATGAAATTAATGTAACAACCTACTTGTGTTGTCCTATTGATGCTCAGAATTCAGGTGTTTGTGAACTTTGTTCATGACTCAAATGTCTCTTGTGTTTAGAGTAGAAATGTGTACTGATTCAGTAGAATTTCATGGTCCCTGGTAATCAATACTGTTACTTAACATGTAGATTTGTGGTACTTTTCATAAATGGTAATGGTAATTAATGAACATTTGTTTGATAATAAAATAATTGTTTATGAAATATTTAACAGTGCGCTGATAATGCAACTGTACTGTCCAGTTGTTATATTTTGTTTCCCTACACTTCTGAATATGATTTGCAAGTATGCATTCATTTCAGTTTGTGCTATGTAAGTTGCCATAATCAGAAAGTAGTCTTTGCCAGTCTTGTCTTTTGCTGAGTCCTAGAAAGTGTTTACACTGTAAGTATTGTACTTACATATGGTTCTTGGCAAGCATATGTGAGGGAGCAGTCAGAAATGTGAAGGTGGCATCATGTGTACACGTTACTCCATCATCCCAGCACTATTTTTCTGTGCTAATACAGTAAAAGCATTGCCTTCATGGAATTTGAATGTTAGCTACAGTAAGAGCCTAATTTATTTAGCTCCAAATACCACACACTAAAATGCGTGTGCAATCTATAAACTAGTATGTCCTACTAGTGGGTATGTATTTACTAAATCTGTGTGTACAATTAAAAAGTGGTCCTGACTGCTTTATTCAAATTAGAATTTTGGGTGTACTTTATGGGCATCAACATGGGTGTCCCACCTGAAGAAGCCACAATAAGGTGTCAATCTCTCAAGAGGGAAACTACAAAATTAAAGCAAAATAAATGTAAAAAAAAAAAGTATCCTTCATCCACATTTTATCAACCATTACCTTGATCTTAACTTGATGGCCTGATTCTTAGACTGAATTTAACCTATAGGGCTTCACACACAATAGTCCATATTTACCAAACTGAAAAGTACAGTAGTCGTATGAATAATACAAAACCATTCTTCTGTAACTATTGTATCCTCAGGTCAGCTGCAACATGCCTTAAACTGTATTCTCCAATAATTTCCACAGATAAGTGAAGTGAAGTGAATTATATTTATATAGTGCTTTTTCCTCAAGGGACTATATATAGAAACAATTCCCCCTCCAAAAAAAAAAAATTATCCAGAAATTTGACACAAACACATATCTAAGTTTATATACAAAAAAAATTTAAATAAAAAAAAAACACCTACAACAAATGAATGCTCCTTTTTTTGCCGAATTTTCCGTTTTTGAATGACTTGCTTCACTTCTTGACCACTAGACACACTTAGACTTAAATTGTTTAATCTTAGGTTTGAGGTTTACCACATACAGTAACTCATTCTCTCCCCTTTCTCGGTTTTTTAAGTTTTTCATGTACTTACTCACTGGTGATGTCTTTTATGTCCAAATATCGAACTGC
Source organism: Nerophis ophidion (assembly GCF_033978795.1). Lineage (NCBI taxonomy): Eukaryota > Metazoa > Chordata > Actinopteri > Syngnathiformes > Syngnathidae > Nerophis > Nerophis ophidion. The sequence continues at coordinate 57,041,763 of NC_084615.1, read as the reverse complement.
ACTTTTCACTATAATTGCTGATTTCTCAGACTTACACTATGCTTAGCTTGAAATGTACAGTTTATGACTTCAGCAATGAAACATACAGATTTCTTTTTTAACAATTAGCGCGGTCACCTATATTCTACAACACATGTCCACAACTTTATCTCTTTGCAATTTTTAACTGCCTCTACATATGATAGAGGCAGTTTTTATTTTCTGTATTTCAGCTGCATTTTTTCTTGCCTGACAGTCTGTGTGGCCAACCCCGTGTGCTCCGCCACAATTGTCACACTTCTTTTGCACATCTGCTCCACACTTGCATATTCATGGCCTTCCCACACCTTACACATGTTTGTTCCACTTTACAATAAGCCGCTACATGTACATACTTCTTGCATTTGTTACACCACAGAGGTGCACTTGGCCCTACTTTTTTAATGTCCTGCCCTTCCTTGAATTTTATTATTAATTTGAATTCGTCCTTCCTATCAGTCTTCTTTCGCACAGCTTTATTTTTCTCACTGCTGCTTGATCAGCTACTCCGAAACCTCTTCCTGTGTGAAATGGTTTTTCATCAAAGTCACTGCTTTCCTCACGTGGACTCAAATCCCTTTTCGATTTTGCCATTAGTAATTGATCATTTACCCTCCGACCATCTCAACTCGATTTTCAACTCTTTTGCGGCCTCACATGTTTTGACGCTGCAGCGAGACGTTCAACTTGAACTTCCCCATCTCAGAAGGAAAAGCATCGAATTGGCCCACCTTCTCTGCTAATTCCCACCCTCTGTCAATAGTAAGCTATTAAAAAAACTGTGATTGGATATCTTCTGAACTTGTACCACCTATTTAAATAACACAATTAAATATGGTAGGCTTTTGTTTCTGACAATTAAGCGTCTCGTTTTGTAATTCGTCAACACTGGTTTACAGAAAAGAGGAAAGGTGATATCTTACGATTGTTGTCGCTTGTCCCTTTTCAGCGGATTTCTCCACTATTGCAGATCCTTTTGTCAACTTGTAATATATATGTTTTATGGGTATAGTAAAGTGTACTCGATCAACTTCAAACATTTTGACCTGAGGCGGCAAGACATTTATTTAAGGCGAAGAGACGGCGCCACTTATTGCGCATCAGCTGTTTGATTGTAACGTGCATCTCAATTGTAGTGTAACAACGTACTTGCATGGTTATGCGCAGGATGCAGCAGGAAACTTTGGAGGCAAGGTGCAGGTGAGAAAATTATTAATTTTTTATGAAACAAAAAGACTAGCATGTTGATCGCACGAGAAGGTAAGCTAAGGAAGTAACTAGCGTGAAAGCTTAGTACAAAAATAGGCAAACAAAAACAAAGCTTAGCTCTGGAATCGTAACTGTTGCGTGGAAGCAAATAAGACAGCCAGACAGTGTGTGGCGAAAGACAGGAATATGTGGCTCTCTGATTAGTGCCCAGGAGCAGGTGAGCGCCCTGAAAACTAATCAGCGTACTTGAGACCTCCAAATTTGGGAGGTGTGGGGGAGGGTAGCAGAGGGTGTGTATATTTTCAAGTATTTCTTATATATATACATATATATATATATACCTATATATATATATATATATATATATATATATATATATATATATATATATATATATATATATATATGTAGGCATATATATATATATATTCTAGGGCTGGGCGATATATCGATATAAATGATATATCGCGGGTTTGTGTCTGTGCGATATAGAAAATGACTATATCATAATATTCGAGTATACGTTCTCACGCAGTTGCTTTTAGCTGCGGGCATTACACTACAGGCGTTTCTCACTCCTTCTCGCCTCTCCTTCTCACAGGGACGTAAAACAAACCCGCCTTCTTGCATACGTCACATACTGTAGCGCGTGTAGCGTCATACGCTCTCGCCAAGCAGAGAAGTAGCAGCATGGCTAATGTTAGCTGAGGCAGTTGGTGCAAGCGTAGCGGAGCGAGTGACATTACAAGTGAGAGAAGGTGCGAAACTGATCACAAATGGAGGAAGAACAATTAATGCCCCCCAAAAAACGCAGGGGGTCCATCATCTGGCGGTGATTTGGCTTCAGGCGTAAGCTAAGGAAGTAGCTAGCGTGAAAGCTTAGTACAAAAATAGGCAAACAAAAACAAAGCTTAGCTCTGGTATCGTAACTGTTGCGTGGAAGCAAATAAGACAGCCAGACAGTGTGTGGCGAAAGACAGGAATATGTGGCTCTCTGATTAGTGCCCAGGAGCAGGTGAGTGCCCTGAAAACTAATCAGCGTACTTGAGACCTCCAAATTTGGGCGGTGTGGGTGAGGGTAGCAGAGGGTGTATATATTTTCAAGTATTTCTTATATATATACATATATATATATATATATATATATATATATATATATATATATATATATATATATATATATATATATATATATGTAGGCATATATATATATATATATATATATATATATTCTAGGGCTGGGCGATATATCGATATAAATGATATATCGCGGGTTTGTGTCTGTGCGATATAGAAAATGACTATATCATAATATTCGAGTATACGTTCTCAAGCAGTTGCTTTTAGCTGCAGGCATTACACTACAGGCGTATCTCACTCCTTCTCGCCTCTCCTTCTCACAGAGACGTAAAACAAACCCGCTTTCTTGCATACGTCACATACTGTCGCGCGTGTAGCGTCATACGCTCTCGCCAAGCAGAGAAGTAGCAGCATGGCTAATGTTAGCTGAGGCCGTTGGTGCAAGCGTAGCGGAGCGAGTGACATTACAAGTGAGAGAAGGTGCGAAACTGATCACAAATGGAGGAAGAACAATTAATGCCCCCCAAAAAACACAGGGGGTCCATCATCTGGCGGTGATTTGGCTTCAGGCGTAAGCTAAGGAAGTAGCTAGCGTGAAAGCTTAGTACAAAAACAGGCAAACAAAAACAAAGCTTAGCTCTGGAATCGTAACTGTTGTGTGGAAGCAAATAAGACAGCCAGACAGTGTGTGGCGAAAGACAGGAATATGTGGCTCTCTGATTAGTGCCCAGGAGCAGGTGAGCGCCCTGAAAACTAATCAGCATACTTGAGACCTCCAAATTTGGGAGGTGGGGGAGGGTAGCAGAGGGTGTATATATTTTCAAATATTTCTTATATATATATATATATATATATATATATATATATATATATATATATATATATATATATATATTCTAGGGCTGGGCGATATATCGATATAAATGATATATCGCGGGTTTGTGTCTGTGCGATATAGAAAATGACTATATCATAATATTCGAGTATACGTTGTCACGCAATTGCTTTTAGCTGCGGGCATTACACTACAGGCGTTTCTCACTCCTTCTCGCCTCTCCTTCTCACAGAGACGTAAAACAAACCCGCCTTCTTGCATACGTCACATACTGTCGCGCGTGTAGCGTCATACGCTCTCGCCAACCAGAGAAGTAGCAGCATGGCTAATGTTAGCTGAGGCAGTTGGTGCAAGCGTAGCGGAGCGAGTGACAATACAAGTGAGAGAAGGTGCGAAACTGATCACAAATGGAGGAAGAACAATTAATGCCCCCAAAAAAACGCAGGGGGTCCATCATCTGGCGGTGATTTGGCTTCAGGCGTGAAGATATTCATCACACAACAGCAATATGCAAAGTATGCAGAAGAAGTGTTACTACAAAAGGTATCAGCACTACTAATTTGTTCTTTCATGTGAAAGGTCACCCGCGAGAGAATAAAGAGTATTTAAGAAATACAGTTTTGGTCAATTGACTTAGTTGTAATTTCCCTTTCTGCATGAAAGTTTAAAATGAGCATATATTAATGCATTATGAAGAAGAATGTTTCAATGTAGACACTTAGAATCATCATACTGGTGTGATTTTATGCATCAAGTGTTCATTCAAGGCTAAGGAAAAATATCAAGATGAATATCGTATATCGCGATATATGGCATAAAAATATTGTGATATTAATAAAAGCCAATATCGCCCAGCCCTAATTTATATATATAAATATTTATTTATAAAATCCCTTCATGAATGAGTATATCCGTTCGGCCACCGTGTTCAATGGAGATGTCTGATCCACACATTTTGCAGGCAGCATACCCCTTCCCTTTTGAGCTGTCCTGGATGAACTGAAATTATTTTTTTCCAATCATTTTGGAACTTGCAAGCATACTTCTTCTTGCTCGTCGTCGCCATGTCTTTTCTTTCTTCGTTCTTCTGCTTCGTCTCTGTTATGTTTTTGGACATTACTATTTGCCGTAGTTTTGAAGCAATACATGATGGGAATCCGGATGTTGTGTGTCAGTGTATTAACATGCCGGCGGGAATAAACACAAGCTGAGAAATAGCTCCGTGCCTGCCTACTTTATGGGTTATAGATAAACATATGGATAACATTGACATATATAATAGTCTCCTTTACAAGTGAGAGAGGATTTGCCTTTAAGGCACGCCCCCAAGATTGTTGTCCGGGTGGAAATCAAGAGAAATTCGGGAAAATGGTTGCCCCTGGAGATTTTCTGTTGGAAAATTTGCTAATCAAAGGCATGTGAAACTAATCAGTACCCCTGGAAACCAAAACACAAACAAAGGGGTGCTGAAAACAGAACTGAGGTAGTCAAACTAACAGAACAAAAAATTATCCAGACAACTGATTATAATATGTAGTGTCCATTAACACATTTGAAAGTATTGAAATCGCCTTGTAAAATTGCTAATGCGAATAGGTAGCACGTGTATGGCATATCCAATATAAATTAGCATCGAGCTATCACATTTTGTAAAGTTAAGTCTTACTTTTAAATGCTTTCTTTTAGGCATGATTGCTATGATGGCATGGAAAAATACAACATTATTTATAGGCAGTCCACTACAAATACACCTTTCTGCTCGCCAAGTGTTTAGGTCTGCAACCATTCATGATTGTACGTGAAATAATACGCAGTGGTGATGAAAGTATATCCCGCGTTTTTTGGTTGAACAGCTCTAAGGATCAGACCATTCAAGATGGTCAACATGATTTATTTACCGAGGGTCACATGCAGATGGATTATTGCAAACACGGACATTGTCCATCTCTGTCAGGATGAGCCCTGTTAAGTGTGTGTAATTTTATTTTATGCTCTACCAACTGGTAAGATGATCTTATCTAAGTTGTCATGACGACCGCCATGGTAGAGAATTGTTTTGGGACAGAAAGTCTGAGAAAGTTGCTGTGTCTGAACACTGAGTCACATCACCTCTCATACCTCCCAGATACCTTGGTAATAATACATATTCATTACTGAATGTCAGCGCTTAAATAAGACGAAAACCTCAACTGCTGCGTCTCAGGATCGTGCAGCCAAAACAAGTCTCGGCCAAAAGCTTTGTCACATTTCACTCACTGTGACTTTAAGACCATGATACATACTCATACTTACCAGTGATTAATTATCCAAACCCTTCGAGTATGCGTGAGTATACTGATTCATTACAAGTGGTGTCTTATTCCTCGAATGTGTTAGCCAATCAGCATCATTTTTACCAATCAAATTTGACTCTGAGCGTCAACTGTCTAATCATAACTTGTTTGTATATTGTGTAGATGAATAAGGAACAACAAAGTGTAACAATATACTGTAACATCTTACACCTGACCTACTTCTTGTTCCTGTATACAGGGCTAAGCCTTCTGGGTAATGTAGTACATAAACATGTATTTCTTAGTCGACGTGTGACATGTATATATTTATTTAACATTTATCAACCCAGGGTAAGATAATTAAGAACGTATTTCCATTTGCAATGCTGGACTATCAAAGAGGCAGCATTTACACGTTAGAGATGTTAAAGTGTGATAATAATATCTCATCTTCTCTCATTTAACAACACAAATTTGCGCTGCAGATTACTTTCAACCGTTTACAAATGCTCCTGATGTGCTTGAGTAAATGTGTTTAATGTTTAAGATGGACAAAGCGTTAAACAGAGTAAACAGATTTTATGGCAGCACAGAAATATGCTAAAATATTCTGTTTACCCTACTAACTTTTTTGTAAATAATACAATGAGTCCAAATGTACACATTTATCTGTAAATGATACTAAAAATGTACATAATAAACCACATGAAGTTAGTACATAATTTGACGGGAAATTGAAGGGGGACACATTTTATGGCAGCACAGAAATATTCTGTATCCCCCTAACTTTTTTTATCATTATTAAAATGAGTACAAATTCACAAGTTTTGTACCATAACACGTCTGTACATATAATCCACATGATGTTAGTACATAGCCTGAGAAAAATAAACATAAGCGGAACACATTTTCTGGCATAAAATACATGTTTTTTTTTGTTACTTTTTTTTAACATGGAATTGAGTCTACCCTGTCGTGTTGGTTACCAATATATTGGTGTTGTTTTTTTAGTCTATCAGAAGAAATAAGAAATCAAATTACAGGATGTTATTAATGTAATTTACATAAACTAGGTAGGCTGATCAACCGCTTCGCCGCATGGCACGTATACAATAGAGAAATGTGTGCAGCGATGTGAATACAAGTACAACACGTCATTTACGGATGATCTAAAGGATTTATTCGGGTCGGAATGTCACGTTCCACCTACAACCAACGTTCCCTCTAAGGCAGTGTTTTTCAACCACTGTGCCGTGAGATACAGTCTGGTGTGCCGTGGGAGATTATCTAATTTCACCTATTTGGGTAATGGAAGTTTGCAAATGATGTGTTGTTGTTGAGTGTCGGTGCCGTCTAAATATCGGCAGAGTAACCGTGTAGTGCTCTTCCAGCAGGTAGTTAATTGTTTGGTAGATGTCGGAAACAGCAGGAGGCAGTGTGCAGGTAAAAAGGTGTCTCATGCTTAAACCAAAAATAAACAAAAGGTGAGTGCCCCTAATAAATGGCATTGAAGCTATGTAGAACAGAACTAAAACTGAACTGGCTACAAAGTGAACAAAAACAGAATGTTGGACGACAGCAAAGACTTACTGCGGAGACGGCGTTCACAAAGTACATCTGAACATGACATGACAACCAACAATGTCCCCACAAAGAAGGTTTAAAAACTATTGAAATATTCTTGATTGCTAAAACAAAGTGTATGTGGGAAATATCGCTCAAAGGAAGACAGGAAACTGCTACAAGAAAATACCAAAAAAAGAGAAAAAGCCACCAAAATAGGAGCACAAGACATCAACTAAAACACTACACACAGGAAAAGGGCAAAAAAGTCAAATTAAATCACGGTGTGGTATGACAGGTGGTGACAGTACACCTACTTTGAGACAAGAGCTATAGTCATGCATGCTTGGTTATGATTAAAAGTCATATCCAAAAATTGCGACTTCTTACTGTCAACTGAGTTTCGTTTTTTAGTGATTTCTGCTGGTGGTATGCCTCCGCATTTTTTCAACATTAAAAATGTGCCTTGGCTCAAAAAAGGGTGAAAAACACTGCTCTAAGGTACGTGCCTGTTCAATTGCACACTGTTCACGCGTCTTCTGCGCACGGCAAATCTAGGCCGCACACAAAACAGTGTGCACGTCTGCCGTCGCTCACATGTGCGCCACTGAATGCTCAAGGAGTTTTGGCGTTTGCTCACATGAAAAGTTGGAGGGAAAATGCCTACAACATTTCTGACAATCAAAGCATGATCGTAAGAATCCACATTGTGTATCGTTGACATCGCTAATAACACGGAAGTAATTTAACAATGAGTGCTGAGTATGTGCTTTTACTGCTTTTCAGTGTCGACTTCTTCGTCTGTCTGGTATAAAATGAGTAAAAACATCAATACGGTATTTGTTCTCCAATGGTGGTTGGAATTATGTACTTTTTTGGGTTACAGGGAAATCTTAAAACATTCATAACAAGTTCATAAAATCACAACTTAATTCAATATTGTTGAAAAAAATCCTCCTCAAAACATCACAACTTTTTCCCCAACTCAATGAAAAAACTGATGAGAATCCTGGCATTTACGGCCCCTTCTACACTATCCAGGGTAAATCCCACCTAACCTTATCCTTGTTCAGACACATGATGGTAGTTTAAAGGCCTACTGAAATGAGATTTTCTTATTTAAACGGGGATAGCAGGTCCATTCTATGTGTCATACTTGATAATTTCGCAATATTGCCATGTTTTTGCTGAAAGGATTTAGTAGAGAACATCCACGATAAAGTTTGGAACTTACGGTGCTAAGAGAAAAGCCCTGCCTCTACCGGAAGTCGCACACGATGACGTCACGTTGATGGCTCCTCATATTTACATTGATTTTAATGGGAGTCTTCAACAAAAACAGCTATTCGGACCGAGAAAACGACAATTTCCCCATTAATTTGAGAGAGGATGAAAGATTTGTGTTTGAAGATATTGATAGCCGCAGACTAGAAAAAAAAAAAAACGCGATTGCATTGAGACGGCTTCATATGTTTTTAGACACATTTATTGGGATAATTCTGGGAAATCCCTTATCTTTCTATTGTGTTGCTAGTGTTTTAGTGAGTTTAACAGTACCTGATAGTCGGAGGTGTGTGTCCACGGCCGGGTATTGACGTGCAGTGTCTCAGGGAAGTCGAAGGCAGCTGTATGGGTGGCACAAGCTCAGCTGATATCCGGTAAGAAGTGACTTTTTAACCACAATTTTCTCACCGAAACCTGCTGGTTGACATTCGGTTGGGTTCCATGTCCGCTCTGATCCATAGTAAAGTTTCACCTCTGTGAATTTTGAACAAGGAATCACCGTGTGTTTGTGTGGCTAAAGGCTAAAGTTTCCCAACTCCATCTTTCTACTTTGACTCCTCCAATATTAATTGAACAGATTGCAAAAGATTCAGCAACACAGATCTCCAAAATACTGTGTAATTATGCCGTTAAAGCAGACAACTTTTAGCTGTGTGTGTGCGCAGCGCTCATATTCCTAACAGCCCGTGACGTCAAGCGTACACGTCATCATTACGCGACGTTTTCAAGAAAAAACTCCCGGAAAATTTTAAATTGCAATTTAGTAAACTAAAAAGGCCGTATTGGCATGTGTTGCAATGTTAATATTTCATCATTGATATATAAACTATCAGACTGCGTGGTGGGTAGTAGTGGGTTTCAGTAGGCCTTTAAGACCCCCTCTCCTCCTCCGTCCGCCGGCGCAATATCAACAATGTGATAAAGAACATTTTACATCAATCAATCTAGGAATGCAGATATGTGGTCAGGACACTCTTCACTCTTTTGCCTTCACCTTCTTTGTCCATTTGTTTTTGATGACTTTATATACTCTGGACCTAGACGTTGAGTCCACAACGTACATGGCGGACAATAACTGATACAGTCTGCTTTGCCAGTCCAAATGCATTCAATGTTTTCCGTAGTCTTCCCTTGTAGGCCCAGGTAATACAAAGCACACGCTCCACAGGAGCCCGCATTCTAGTTGTTTCTCCTTCGATAAATGGACAAAGTTTTTCGCTAAGTAGAATCACGGCTGACCTGGACATTCGAAAGTTCTCTTGCCATCTGAGAAGTATTGTATTCGAAATTGCTGCAATCGCTTTCTCTTAAAGTATTCATGTGTGATTTCCACAAGCATCCGTACAGACAGAAGCAGAAACACGGGCATGTCTGGATGACTCGCCTCCATCTTTCCAGTGGTTAGCTCCGAGTTACGAAACCAGTTGTCATGAAGCTGGCTGTGGCGCATGCTTTAAGACATCACTTCCTGTGTCGTGCGCTATCTTTTTAGCGTCACTTCCTTTCCGAACTCAGTTTGGAAAGACTGATAATCCCATACAAAGCTAGGAGCCGAAAAATACACATCCAAGGAGGGGGACCTTAAACGATGGTTCAGTGTGGCTGATAGGGGGTTTAGGCTTAATAATTATTGGTTTAAGGAGTCATCCAGCTTAATGTAGACAGGGCCTAAGGCCCCAACAATGACAAAAATTTGCACCAGTAGCTAAATGGAAATGTGTCATGAAGGCAACATACACCTATCAGCAGTCAGTTTTTATTTTACATTTGCAAAAAAATCTGCAAAAATCGTTTTTAATGGTTATTGTGGAGTAGAATTTCAATTTAAAAAAAAAAGAAAAGTCATCATTTCAGAATAAGTTGGAATTAGTCACAAGTACTTTGCACTGTGCTTAAGCTCAGTGAAGAACTCATTTCCCACGAACACCAACACTCACTTTCTGCTCTCTATCTGGATCACTGAAGCCTTTATGCAAATGAGCGTGGGGGTGGGCGGCGTTCTAAAGCAATGCTGGCTGAGTGTGGAGGGGGCGGACGAGGAGAGAAGAGGCGCGGTGGAAGGGATAAAAACCCACCATACTTCTAATCTGATCAAGTCAGCGATACACTCACTCTTTTGTTTGGGGTTAGTGGGGGGTAAGCAGCTGATGTGAACCAGACTCAAATGATTACCAGCATGAAACCAGACTACATGGAAGCGGGGAGGGGGTGGGGGAACGAGATGAGACTAAGGCCATGTCCACACCAAGTCGTTTAACCCCTTAAACGAATAATCATTTAGCCTAAGCCCATTTTGAGCCACACTAAACCAGCTTTTAAGTTCCCCTTCCTCGGACAAATCTTTACTCAGGTAAATCAGCCGTGTATTTCTTGAATCTCCGGCACTTAGTTTTGTATGGATTTATTGATTGTTTACAAAGTGAGTTTGGAGAGGAAGTGACGCCAGAAAGACCACGCCCACACAGGAAGTGACATCAGAAAGAACACGCCAGAGCCATCTTCATAACAAAGCGGTTTCGTAACTCGGATGTAACCACTGGTAATATGGAGGCGAGTCATCCAGACATGCCCGTGTTTCTCCTACTTCAACATGTACAGACGCTTGTGTAAATCACACATGAATACCTTTAGAGAAAGCTATTGCAGCTATTTGGGATAAAACACTTCTCAGACGACAAGAAAACTTGCCAACTTCGTCCATTTTTCAAAGGAGAGACAACGAGAATACGGGCTCCCGTGGATGTGGTAAGAAAAGGTAGCGTGTGCTTTGTATTACCTGGCCGTTGAGGAAAACGGCGAATGCATTTGGACTGGCAAAGCAGACTGTATCAGTTATTGTCCGCCATGTATGTTGCGGACTCATCGTCTAGGTCCGGAGTATATAAAGACACCAAAAACAAATGGACAATGAAGGTGAAGGCAAAAGAGTGAGATGTGTCCTGACCAGATATCTAGGTCCCTTGTTTGATTGAGGTAAAATGTTCTTTATCACATTGTTTACGTGTCCAACAAAGATTTGATTAATTTATGATGGGTCAGGTGTGATTCACTACAACAGGGTCCCACAGCACACTGGATTCCAATTAATAGAAATACCACAACACTGGATATTGTTCAGATAAGTTACATTTTAAAACTTGCACACAAAGCAACACTGGAGGTGACTATGACGAGGGGTCTTAAACGGTGCCATTGTTGTGTGTGGACACGTATAAGGTTAGGTGTGATTTACCCTGGATAACCTTATCCGGCTTAATGTAAACGGGGGCTAAATGTGGCTGCTCTTTTGTTTTATTGCTGTCCCTAATGAATTGACCATACAGTATTTACTAGGGGTGTAACGGTACATGTATTTGTATTGAACCGTTTTGGTACGGGGTTTTCGGTTCGGCACACGGGCGTACCGGACGAGTTTGTAAGCAGAAGTCTTCACAAGCTGCTCTGCTTTCTGCCTCTGTCTCAGCAGCAAGCATTGTCCCGCCCACACAACCATCTGATTGTTTACATACAAAGCCAATCAGCAGTGCGTATTCAGAGCGATGTAACAGCCAATCAGCAGTGCGTATTCAGAGCGATGTAGTCAATGCTTTAGCGTCGAGCAGATATTCGTTTAGCAGGGGAGCAGCGGACAGGGTACTAACTCAAATGATAAAAAACACTTCCTAGTCACAACTATTAAAAACGTCACTATGAGCCCGTTGGCCGTCTAGAAACTTAAACTGCAGCTTAGCTAACTCACAGTATAGGCTTGAGGTGAAGGCTAATTAGCTTTTAGCGTAACGTTAGCTCATTTTGCTGTGTGTGTGTGCGCGCGCGTGTGTGTGTGTGCGTGTGTGTTAGGGGCAGCAATGTCTGTTATTTCATTGAACTCCATTGTGTTCAGGGATGAATAGTCTCTCCTATTGCTATTGTACTATTTTTTCAGCTATAGTTACATTAATCATTAGTAATGTAGCAGCCTAGTTTTGAATGGCAGGGTCCCTCCTATCACATGTTGATAAAAATATAACATTTACATAATAAAAGTCAACTACAGGCTTCCCAAATGCTGTAATAAATTAAGCATGATGAGTTGACTTCAAACTGTTTAATGTTGCACTTTTTATATGTAGAAGAAAGGTTTTGTCATTTTATTTAATCAAAGCAACAACTTGGGGCAGTTTAATGTGGATTAACGTGGGGAAGAATTAGTATAGTGTTCCAAATGTTAAAAGGATAAAGCCATTGTTTACAAATTTGGTAAATAAATAACCAAAACATTTATATTTTGTTGTTTTTTTACTGTACCGAAAATGAACCGAACCATGACCTTTAAACCGAGGCACCTACCGAACCGACATTTTTGTGTACCGTTACACCCCTAGTATATACGATTAACCCCTTCATTCCAATCTCATAGTTTAAATTTAAACTTTAGATTGTTGACATAACATAACCTGCGATGCGTGTGTACGTGTTGATCGTTGATACGCTGCATAGCTGACTGTTGCAATCGCTCCTCCATGGTAACTTTTCACCAACCTTTACAATAGAAGGACTTCAACTGGGGGTGTCATCAATGGGAGAGGAAACACTGTTTATTATCCATGGACCCTTTCAAAATAATGGACCCCATTGAGTAGCGAGAGACAATAACTCAGCGCTGTTTTTATTCTTCCTTTTCTTGCTTTTTAGACCAACTTGACAGCCTATGTCTTCTCTCACACACACACACAAGCGAAGCTAACGACGACATGTTTGTCTCTGCTTCTTCTAGCGAGGAAAAGGCTTTGCGAGCTCTTTTCGTGTGGACGTTACGGACACGGCGTGACTTTGCACAATCGCACCTCCCAACATTGACGACCGGAATTGGATTTGAAGGAAAAAAAAGAACACTTAAAGAACTTCAATCCGCTGAAATTCCTGGGAGGAATGTCTTCAGGGGGGACGCGGTGTCATGGCGAGGAGATGTGGAGGAGGGGAAGAATGCCTTACTTGGAGCTCCTGGGAGGACTAGAGTGTCTCAGCAGGACTGAGCAAGTCCAAACAAACAATGTGCGGACGTCCATGCGGCAGACAAACGTGTGTCTGTCACCTCTTTGCAATGTTTAGTGTGCGTGTTTACACTCTGGTACGTCTTTACGCTTACAAGGACACCACGCAGCCCTTTAGGACTCTGTCCTCACGCCAAACTGTACAGTCCATTCTTTTCTAGCATTCCTTTGGTGCTTTTTTTTTTTGTTGCTATTTTTCATTCTTTTATTCAACTCGCAGGAAAACATTACAGCAGATTTTTCTTCATGTATTTTCGAGCCTATTAAAAAAGTGTTCAAAGTTAACCCTAATAGTTGAAATGAGCTTCAATGTTATAAGCTTGTTTACTTGACATATGGCCATATTGGGAGAGGCACATGACAGTCACACGACAAGCACTTAATGTTTTCTTTGTATGTGACAAAGTTGCGTAGAAAAGATTGGTGCTTTTAAGTTTTGCTAACTTTGCTTATCATGGGTTCAACGTGTTTTTTTCTATTTCTCGGGTTGGTTTTTGCACCATCACATTTGTGGGTTTGAATAGTTTGTATCACGCGTAAAAATAAAAAAATAAAAAAAGGTGTTTATTCCAGTACTCTTGAAAAAGATGAATATCAAAGTCTATATATCGATTATCTGTATCTACTTGTGATGGAACTTTTTTTTTTTTTTTTCTAAATTTCGATTGAGAGTTTTGACTGTCTGATGGGGGCTGGTTGCTGTCGCGACCAAGAGACCAAACAATGTCAGAAGATGTAATAAAAAAAAAAAAGTTTCATAATTTTTTTCCACGTTTAGATATGATCAAAAGTGTATGCAAAGAATTCAATTCATGGTAATTCTGTGTGATTGTAATCAACAACTTCATCATTATTTGATAAACAAACAGAATCAATCAATACATTTTCTCACATCACAACCACATAAACAACAAATATTAAAAACAATAAAGTGAAAATGGATTTATCTCAAATGTGTTTTTGATTGACTCTTCTCACATTTTAGTAATTGTCAGCGTATGTATTAAAACAATCTACGGTTTCTCTTGTCGCGTTATAAAAAAAAATTAATTGTCTGTGTTTTACACACACACTACACCTGTATCAATCAAATCAATCAAAATTTACTTATACAGCCCTAAATCACGAGTGTCTCAAAGGGCTGCACAAGCCACAACGACATCCTAGGCTCAGATCCCACATCAGGGCAAGAAAAAACACAACCCAATGGGATGACGAAGACAAACCTTGGAAAGGACCGCAGATGTGGGCCCCCCCTCCCCTCCCTGGGCGACCGGTGCAATGGATGTCGAGTGGATCTAACATAATATTGTGAGAGTCCAGTCCATAGTGGATCTAACATAATAGTGTGAGAGTTCAGTCCAGAGTGGATGTAACATAATAGTGTGAGAGTCCAGTCCATAGTGGATCTAACATAATAGTGTGAGAGTCCAGTCCATAGTGGATCTAACATAATAGTGTGAGTCCACTCCATATTGGATCTACAAACACCGTTTCCATATGAGTTGGGAAATTGTGTTAGATGTAAATATAAATGGAATACAATGATTTGCAAATCCTTTTCAACACATATTCAGTTGAATGCACTACAAAAACAAGATAATTGATGTTCAAACTCATAAATGTTTTTTTTTATTTTAATTTTTAATTAATTTAGAATTTCATGGCTGCAACACATGCCAAAGTAGTTGGGAAAGGGCATGTTCACCGCTGTTAAATTACATTTTCTTTTAACAACACTCAATAAATGTTTGGGAACTGAAGAAACTAATTGTTGAAGCTTTGAAAGTGGAATTCATTCCCATTCTTGTTTTGTGTAGAGCTTTAGTCGTTCAACAGTCTGGGGTCTCCGCTGTCGTATTTTACGCTTCATAATGCGCCACACATTTTTGATGGGAGACAGGTCTGGACTGCAGGCGGGCCAGGAAAGTACCCGCAGTCTTTTACTACTAAGCCAAGCTGTTGTAACACGTAGCTTGGCATTCTTTTGCTGAAATAAGCAGGGGCTTCCATGATAACGTGCTTGGATGAGAACATATGTGGCTCCAAAACCTGTATAGACCATTCAGCATTAATGGTTCCTTCACACATGTGTAAGTTACCCATGCCTTGGGCACTAATGCACCCCCATACCATCACAGATGCCGGCTAAAACAATCCGGATGGTTATTTTTCTCTTAGTTCCGGAGGACACAACGTACACAGTTTCAAAGTATAATTTTAAATGTGGACTCTTCAGACCACAGAACACTTTTCCACTTTGCATCAGTCCATCTTAGATGAGCTCGGGCCCAGCGAAGCCGGCTGCCTTCCTGGGTGTTGTCGATAAATGGCTTTCGCTTTGCATACTAGAGTTTTAATTTGCACTTACAGATGTAGCGACCAACTGTGGTTACTGACAGTGGTTTTATGAAGTGTTCCTGAGCCCATGTGGTGATATCCTTTACACACTGATGTCGGTTTTTGATGCAGTACCACCAGAGGGATCAAAGGTCCGTAATATCATCGCTTATGTGCAGTGATTTCTCCAGATTCTCTGAACCTTTTGATGATTTTACGGACCGCAGAAGGTAAAATCACTAAATTCCTTGCAATAGCTCAGTGAGAAATGTTGTTCTAAAACAGTTCGACAATTTGCTTACAAATTGGTGACCCTCACCTCATCCTTGTTTGTGAATTACTTAGCAGTTCATGGAAGCTGTTTTTATACCCAATCATGGCACCCACCCGTTCCCAATTAGCCTGTTCACCAACAGGATGTTCCAAATAAGTGTTTGATGAGCATTCCTCAACTTTATCAGTATTTATTGCCACCTTTCCTAACTTCTTTGTCACGTCTTGCTGGTATCAAATCCTAAAGTTAATGATTATTTGCACCAAAAAAAATGTTTATAAGTTTTAACAACAAATATGTTGTCGTTGTAGCATATTCAACTGAATATGCGTTGAAAATTATTTGCAAATCATTGTATTCCATTTATATTTACATCCAACACAATTTCCCAACTCATATGGAAACGGGGTTTGTAACATAATAGTGACAGTCCAGTCCATAGTGAGGCCAGCAGGAGATAATATTGAGTGGAGACAGGTCAGCAGCGCAGAGATGCCCCCAACTGATGCACAGATGAGTGGTCCCCTTTGGGTCCCGACTCTGGACAGCTAGAGTCTCATCTGTGGTCATCGAATCTGTGCCCCCCCTCTCCTTCATGGGCAGAGCAGAAAAGAAACGGCAGATCAACTGGTCTAAAAGGCATCACTATATATACTGTATATAAATACACACAGTATCACACACACTATCACTGTGCTGCTGTCGTGCTGCTGTATAAATATAGGTAAAAAATTTAATTCATTTTATTTATAAGGCTCTGAAGGATACCCTAAAAAACAAGAAACAGGCACCAACATAGACTGAACAGATAAGAAACTGTAAACAGAGTATGTCAGTTTAAGACTTGCAGTGGGAGTTAACATGTAGATAAGGATTGTTTTGGTGAGGGCGAGCAAACACATTCCAATGGTTTGTCAGTTGAAATTGTCCATGCGAGCTCATAATTTCGCATTGCAGAGTAGACAGCTTCTCCGATTCCAAAATTCGGAGCGCTCACAGCCCTGCCAACCCCATCCTTCGCTGCGGGCCGCCTTTAGGCTCCTTGAACGGCTGCCATCGTTTCACAAAATGTGTACCTGGACTGGATCAACGCTGAATTCAATCAGCTGACGACCTGCTATTACAATTCCTAATAGATAGACATTTTCAATGTCTTCGACAGAAAGAACTGACAGGCACACGACTCTCCACTTCTCACAAGAGTTCCTCATGTATCCAGCAGCAACGTCCCATCAGCACGGACCTGTGCTTCTTGTCTGGAAGATCTTGTTCATTGAGAATAAAGTAAATAATAATAAATATTTTTAATATAAAGTAAACATTAATACATGTAAAATATATCATGCATACAAATAAATCATAAATATAAAGTATAATCAAATAAAAACAAATCATAGAAGTATAAAGTAAAAAAAAATACATACAAAGTACATATAATGAATATAAATTAAATAATAAAAGACAAAGTAAATAATAAAAAATAAGTAAATAATGACAAATATAAAGTACATAATAATGCACTTTAAGTAAATAATAAATATCAAGTAAATAATGGCTCAGTAGGTAGAGCGGCTGTGCCAGCAACTTGAGGGTTGCAGGTCCGATTCCAGCTTCCGCCATTCTACTGTAGTCACTGTCGGTGTCCTTGGGCAAGACACATTACCCACCTTGCTCCAAGTGCCACCCATACTGGTTTAAACATGCCTTAAATGTAGCTAATGGGTTTCACCATGTAAAGCGCCTTTGTATCTCGAGAGAAAAAGCGCTATATAAATATATATTTACAATTAAATGTACAATAATTATAAAGTAATTAACAACTACGAATTAAATAATAATGATTGTAAAGTAAATATTAATGCATACAAAGTAAATAATATAAAGTAACTGATAATAAATAGAAATAAATAAAAAATTATAAATATAAAAAAAACAATTGCAAATTTTAAGTAATTAATGAAAAATAAAGTAATGATAAAAAATATATATTACATAATTGAGAGTTGCTGCACTGCTCAACTTTTTCCTTTTGATTTACGACTGCAATAATTGAAAAAAAGGTTGTTTTTTAAATTTGAGTCTGCAGCAATGTTCAAAAGGAAATTAATTATTATCATTATTGTTCTTATGAATTATTAGAACATTGCAGGGAACATAGGATAGGATAGACTTTTATTTATCAAACAATGGGGAAATTACATTGTTGCAGTGCAGGTTTTCACGTCCAGTAGAAGAAGTAAAAGAGTAATGCAAAACAAAAAAATAGGGAACAAAATGTAGTATTTATTACTAATATGTATCGATAGAAGATAAAATACAACCAAAAACATTAGGATTGTTTGCACACCGTGAAAAAAACATCACAGTGATCACATAAGTGTGTTGTAAAGTCTTATGGCTGTGGGTAGAAAGGACCTGTGGTAGTGCTCCTTCATGCACCGTGGATGTAATAGTCTCATGCTGAAGGAGCTACAAAGGGCCTCCACAGTGCCATGCATGGGCTGAGATGGATTGGACATTATGGATGTCAACTTGGTCAACAATATTCTGTCAGCCACCTCCTCAGTGCTGTCTAGTGGGCAGCCTAGGACGGAGTCTTCTCTCTTAATCAGTTTATTAAAGGGGAACATTATCACCAAACCTATGTAAGCGTCAATATATACCTTGATGGTGCAGAAAAAAGACAATTTATTTTTTTAACCGATTTCCGAACTCTAAATGGGTAAATTGTGGCTAATTAAACGCCTTGCTGTTTATCGCGCTGGAGGCGATGACGTCAGAATGTGACGTCGCCGAGGTAATACAGCCGCCATTTTCATTTTCAACACATTGTAAACATTGGGTCTCAGCTCTGTTATTTTCCGTTTTTTCGACTATTTTTTGGAACCTTGGAGACATCATGCCTCGTCGGTGTGTTGTCGGAGGGTGTAACAACACTAACAGGGAGGGATTCAAGTTGCACCACTGCCCCGAAGATGCGAAAGTGTCTGCCGCCAGACCCCCATTGAATGTACCGGAGTGTCTCCACATTTTACTGGCAATGACAGACATGGCACAGAGATGTATGGATAACCTGCAGATGCATTTGCAACGATAAAGTCAACGAAATCACAAAGATGAGTTTTGTTGATGTTGACTTATGTGCTTATCAGACATATTTGGTCACGGCGTGACTGCCAGCTAATCGATGCTAACATGCTACGCTAATCGATGCTAACATGTTATTTACCGGTGGTGCTAAAGCAGACATGGCACAGAGATGTATGGATAACTTGCAGATGCATTTGGTACGATAAAGTCAACAAAATCACCAAGGTGAGTTTTGTTGATGTTGACTGCCAGCTAATCGATGCTAACGTGCTATTTACCGGCGGTGCCAAAGCAGACATGGCACAGAGATGTATGGATAACCTGAAGATGCATTTGCAACTATATTACGTTTCCTTCAACCCACATTTAATGCGAAAAAAACACTTACCAATCGACGGATTTAAGTTGCTCCAGTGTCACGAGATGCGAAAGTCCTGATCGTTTGGTCCGCACATTTTACCGGCGATGCTAACGCAGCTATTCGGCCATGCTATGGCTATGAATAGCTATTCGCTCAACAGCTTCAGTTTCTTCTTCAATACTTTCATACTCAAACCATCCGTTTCGATACATGCGTGATCTGTTGAATCGCTTAAACCGCTGAAATCCAAGTCTGAATCCGAGCAAATGTCGCTATATCTTGCTGTGGTATTCGCCATTGTTTTTTGTATTGGCAGCACTGTATGACGTCACAGGGAAATGGATAGTCGCATCGCAAATAGCGAAAATCAAGCACTTTAAAGCTTTTTTAAAGAAAATTCCGAGACCTTTAAAATTCAGAAAAAAAATTCAAAAAATACAACAAGCCACTGGGAACTGATTTTTATTGTTTTTAACCCTTTTGAAATTGTGATAATGTTCCCCTTTAAGTCTGTTCCTGTCTCTGACCATGCTGCCCCCACCTCAGCAAGCGACGACATAGTCATTTTTTGACATTTTCACTGTGACCTTCATGTGTAAAAAAATAAAAGAAAATCTGAGTTCTCCTCCTTGATGCTGACAAGCTTCATAATCCTCTTTTTTTTACAACATTATGAGGATTTATAAGATCTTTTTTGTGGGAAATCGTGTTGCACTTTTACATTCATGCATCAACGAACAGATTACGTGCTTCACGTATCAACAGATGGCAAACTACAAATACACTTATGATTTTTAATCTACCTTATGAAACACTTCTTTGTGGTCTCCAGAACATGTAATGGTGGTTCTTTGGCCCAGATGTTGCTTGAATTTAGTTTTAGAGAACCTCTTTAAGCTGCTTTCTGAGGGTCTTTTAAAAACGAATCATTTAAAAATGTGGGGCTTGATATATGCAAAGGAAGTGTATATATATATATATATATATATATATATATATATATATATATATATATATATATATATATATATATATATATATAATAGGGCAAAAAAGTATTTAGTCAGCCACCGATTGTGCAAGTTCTCCCACTTAAAATGATGACAGAGGTCTGTAATTTTCATCATAGGTACAGTTCAACTGTGAGGGACAGAATGTGAAAAAAAATCCAGTAATTCAAATTGTAGGAATTTTAAAGAATTTATTTGTAAATTATGGTGGAAAATAAGTATTTGGTCAACCATTCAAAGCTCTCACTGATGGAAGGAACTGTATTTAGTGACAGTGGTTTTCTGAAGTGTTCCTGAGCCCATGTGGTGATATCCTTTAGAGATTGATGTCAGTTCTTGATACAGTACCGTCTGAGAGATCGAAGGTCACGGTAATTCAATGTTGGTTTACGGCCATGCCGCTTACATGGAGTGATTTCTTCAGATTCTCTGAACCTTTTGATGATATTATGAGCCGTAGATGTTGAAATCCCTAAATTTCTTGCAATTGCACTTTGAGAAACGTTGTTCTTAAACTGTTTGACTATTTGCTCACGCAGTTGTGGACAAAATGGTGTACCTCGCCCCACCCTTTCTTGTGAAATCATGGTACCCACCTGTTCCCAATTAGCCTGCACACATGTCAGATGTTCCAAATAAGATTTTGATGAGCATTCCTCAACTTTATCAGTATGTATTGCCATCTTTCCCAACTTCTTTGTCACGTGTTGCTGGCATCAAATTCTAAAGTTAATGATTATTTGCAAATAAAAATGTTTATCAGTTTGAACATCAAATATGTTTTCTTTGTAGCATATTCAACTGAATATGGGTTGAAAAGGATTTGCAAATCATTGTATTCCGTTTATATTTACATCTAACACAATATCCCAGCTCATATGGAAACGGGATTTGTATTAATAAAAATAAATGATCAGGTTATCAATTATAAATGAAGATTAATCAAGACGTGCGCATTTGTTACATGCTCTGTGATTAAGACGAGGGGCGGCCCATTTTCCTTCAAAACAGAACTTTGGATAAAACTACGTAACTTGTTGGTATTAAAGCGACAAACAGTTATTTCATCGCTGCATTGTAAAAATATCATCTTAAAGCGAAACACGTACGAAAAGATGGCGTTGACAGTGCTAACACGAGCTAATGCAATGTTCTTATCTGTACTGTAAAGTTCAAATTTGAATGACAATAAAGTAAGTCTAAGTCCGATTCAATGTTATCAACAAAGCAGGACATATCACATTTGTAAAGACCAAGTCCTGCAAGAAGTTGCATTTCTATCACCACAGCAGATCTGTCGCACAATACCTTGGAGAAACACAATTACAGTGAGGATTAACCAACTGTACTACACAAACGAGAGCATCAACGTGCAACTACAGGCTGAACCGATTTTTTTTTTTTTTGCTTTCCAAAGGTTGTTGGACAACTATAAGAAATCACAGCGAGCTGTACCAAAAGAAAAGATCGGCTTTGTCAACTGAAAATGTAAACAAAATTGTTTGTTTCAACAACTGTTTACACTTAAGCAGAGTGAATGCAGATGCAAATGGTGCTCTATGTTAAGTCGTTTGAGTGCGTTTACTACATTGTCGATTAGTAACTGTACCTTTTTTGCGAGATTATTACTGAGGACATTTTCAAAATGTTCACTTAATTTTTACGATACTTACTAGGGGTGTGGGAAACGATTCTCACGTTGTACGATTTAGAATCGATTCAAATTTTTAAAAAATCTGTTTTTTTTTCTTTATCAATCCAACAAAACAATACACAGCAATACCATAAAAATGCAATCCAATACCAAAACCAAACCTGACCCAGCAACACTCAGAACTGCAATAAACAGAGCAATTGAGAGAAGACAAACAACACAGAACAAACCAAAAATAGTGAAATGGAAAATGAATATTATCAACAACAGTATCAATATTAGTTATAATTTCAGCATAACAGTGATTAAAAATCCCACATTGACATTATCATTAGAAATTTATAAAAATAAAAAAAAAGAACAATAGTGTCACAGTGGCTTACACTTGCATCGCATCTCATAAGCTTGACAACACACTGTGTCCAATGTTTTCGCAAAGATAAAATGAGTCATATTTTTGGTTCGTTTAATAGTTAAAACAATTTTACATTATTGCAATCAGTTGAAAAAACATTGTCCTTTACAATTATAAAAGTTTTTTTTTTTTTAAATCTACTACTCTGCTAGCGGGCTTCACGGTGGCAGAGGGGTTAGTGCGTCTGCCTCACAATACGAAGTTCCTGCAGTCCTGGGTTCAAATCCAGGCTCGGGATCTTTCTGTGTGGAGTTTGCATGTTCTCCCCATGAATGCGTGGGTTCCCTCCGGGTACTCCGGCTTCCTCCCACTTCCAAAGACATGCACCTGGGGATAGGTTGATTGGCAACACTAAATTGGCCCTAGTGTGTGAATGTGAGTGTGAATGTTGTCTGTCTATCTGTGTTGGCCCTGCGATGAGGTGGCGACTTGTCCAGGGTGTACCCTGCCTTCCGCCCGATTGTAGCTGAGATAGGCGCCAGCGCCCCCCGCGACCCCGAAAGGGAATAAGCGGTAGAAAATGGATGGATGGATGGATACTCTGCTAGCATGTCAGCAGACTGGGGCAGATCCTGCTGAAATCCAATGTATTGAATGAATAGAGAATCCTTTTAAATCGGGAAAAAATCTTTTTTGAATCGAGAATCGTGTTGAATTGAAAAAAAATCGATTTGAATCGAGTCGTGACTCCAAGAATCGATATTGAATCGAATCGTGGGACACCCAAAGATTTGCAGACCTAATACTTACTTTCACCAAGTTTTGATCAACGTATTTTTTAAATTTTGTTGTTGGTATTTGTTGATTTAAATTAAATAGTAGAACATTATGAATAATTATTGAAGCCACACAGAAAATATGGAAACTAAACAATTCCTGAATAATGATAATTAATAATAATAATCCATCCATCCATTTCCTACCACCTATTCCCTTGGGGTTGGGGGGGGGGCGCTGGAGCCTATCTCGACTACAATTGGGCGGAAGGCGGCGTACACCCTGGACAAGTCGCCACCTCATCACACAGCCAACACAGATAGACAGACAACATTCATACTCACATTCACACAAAAGGGCCAATTTAGTGTTGCCAATCAACATAATGATAATAATTACTCCTTGAGCGTCTTGCAGCATAATTTATTTTTGTTTGAATGTGTGACTAACTTACAGTATGCACTGGATTTAGCATGTGTCAGACACCCTGTTGGCAGATCATAATAATATTCTCAATCTTCAGGCGGCGCTAAAAAATGTGTTTTCATGTGTGAAAACTGCTAAAATACAACATCAAGATTTGCTTTGTGATTCATAACAATAATTTGACATGTAGTGTACTTCTTCCGTCTATTTTTAACTTGCATGGTATTTTTGAACCCAGTATTGTGAGTGATTTGATGATCAGCATATATTTTGCATATTAATGTGGATTGCATGCCTTATTCTGCTCACTTAGCACACGCAATACACTTTGCACACGTTTAGTAGATCAGCTTTGTGTGTGCTATTAAGTTTCCAAATGTTATGAGGTGGTTCGGGCATCTGGTCAGGATGCCACCCGAACGCCTCCCTAGGGAGGTGTTTAGGGCACGTCCAACCGGTAGGAGGCCACGGGGAAGACCCAGGACACGTTGGGAAGACTATGTCTCCCGACTGGCCTGGGAACGCCTCGGGATGCCCCGGGAAGAGCTAGACGAAGTGGCTGGGGAGAGGGAAGTCTGGGTTTCCCTGCTTAGGCTGTTGCCCCCGCGACCCGAACCTCGGATAAGCGGAAGATGATGGATGGATGGATGTTTGAAAATGAAAGTTAAAGTCTCAACCATACTCACGCACACACTCGGTGTGGTGAAATTATCCTTTGCATTCGACCCAGCCCCATGTTCACCCCCTGTGAGGAGAGTGGGGGGCCGCGCTCAGGAATCATTTTACGGATTTAAACACCAATTCCAACCCTTGATGCTGAGTGAGGCCATTATTATATTCTTTGGTATGACTCAGCCGGGGTTTGAACTCACAACCCTTCAGTATCATGGCATACACTATAACCACAAGATCACTGAGCAGCTCTAAAGTAGACACAAACCTTTAGTAAATTAGGTCCCTGGACATTTTGTGGCCCTAAACATGATTTTATTATTGTTTTTTATTGGACTCCTAAAGGGCCTCCAACTTAAACACAATGTCAAGTCCACACTTAGTATGTTTACATGCACTACCAAACTAATTATTTACCTAATTTGGTTGAAAATTCAATAACATTATTACATGCAGCCTGTCAGAGTTATTTGGTGACGAACCCCAAGATGCAGAGATGGAGGCAGGCGTGGAGTGAGAAAACATGATTTAATAAAGATACTAAGACAAAATCAAACAAAAGGGTACTAACACAAAGCGCGCACGAGGCGGATAACAAACTAAGGGTCTTTAGCATAGAAGCTAGCAAGAAACAAAAAAGGGCCTAGCGTGGAAGCTAGCGGGTTGCAAACAGGAAAAAAGAAGTCGTTACTTGTAGAGTGAAAACAAAACAGAAGCAGGGAACAAAAGACAGTAAGTTACAAACAAACAAATGTAGCTTACTGCTACGCTGCAATAAAACGACACGATAGCAACGACAAGAGCGACATGTGGCAACGACAATGATCCAGCACTGACTGGAAGACAAAGTGGGTACGAATAGGAGCGGGCTGATTGACTACAGGTGTGGCCAGGTGCCAATCAGCCGCAGATGAGGTGACAAGAGCACACGGGGGGACAAACAGGAAGCTGAACCAAAATAAGAGCACTTGACAGGAACTAAAGACAGGAGATACTAAACACAGAGGAAACAAAGACAAATGCAGAGGGAAAAAACTAAAACATAGACAAACTGTCAGGGGAAAGCCTGACACAGCCTGTATTGTCTTCAATATTTTGCGTGAAAAACTATTTTTGACTTTTTAAAAATTGGTATTAACTTGATTAGATTCAGTACTTCTAAGTCCGAGTCCATGGTTCTCACCCAGAAAAGGGTGGAGTGCCAGAACCGGGCTGGGGAGGAGATCCTTCCCCAAGTAGAGGAGTTAAAGTACCTCGGAGTCTTGTTCACGAGTGAGGGAAGAGTGGATTTTACAGGATAGACAGGCGGATCGGTGCAGCGTCTGCAGGGCCGTGTATCCTGTATTGATTCGTTGTGAAGAAGGAGCTGAGCCGGAAGGCAAAGCTCTCATTTCACCGGTCGATCTACGTTCCCGTCCTCACTTATGGTCATGAGCTTTGGCTTGTAACCAAAAGGACAAGATCACTGGTACAAGAGGCCAAAATTAGTTCCTTCCGTCGGGTGGCAGGGCTCTCCCTTAGAGACAGGGTGAGAAGCTCTGTCATTCGGGAGAAGTTCACATCGAGAGGAGCCAGGTGAGGTGGTTCCAGCATTTGGTCAGGATGCCCCCCAAATGCGTCCCTGGGAATGTGTTTAGGGCACGTCCGACTGGTAGGGGACATTGGGGAAGATCCACAATACATTGGGGAGACTATGCTTCCCAGCTGGCCTGGAAACGCCTGGAAAGAGCTAGACAAAGTAGCTGGGGAGAGGGAAGTCTGGGCTTCTCTGCTTAGGCTGCTGCCACCACGACCCGACTTCAGATAAGCTGAAGAAAACGGACCGATGGATATTGTGATTGAAAACCAATTCCTTCTCGCATACTCCCTTCCATTCATCATTGTATCCTGCATGTAATACACTACACATGTGCCACTCTTCCAATTGTAATATAAAGTAGCCAGATTTTGTGTTTTAATAGTCATACAACTTGTCATAATTCAACTGAATACCATTATGAATATATCAAGTTTGCCTTTACTTCATAGTGTAAGGTAGAGATGATCTAAAAATGTAGGAGTATCAGTAGATAATAATAATCATATCACGATAATGATTATTATGATTATCATTGTTAGAGCATCGACTGGGTTGAACATTCGTTGTCTTTGAAAACTAATAATGCCTGTTTCGAACTTTAATCAAGGGTCATTGAAGGCTCCACAGTTATGATGCTGCCACACATAGATTTGTTATTTTTGTACCTTTCTTTTATCTTCGCATCCTGGTTCCCAGATGCTGTGTGTGAATGCATGAATGTGAGCCTTGATGACGTTATGAAGTCTGTGTTGTGAAGTAAAGTGCTCCACGGTGGGCTTGCCGCTACCATGAGGAATGAACCATTTAGATTTTTTGCAAGGGGGTGTAGGCAGTGTTACATGTTCCTGTTTTGATTCAAACTACCCTACTATTGGAACTGACAGCAACATTAATTGTATCTTGAAAATAAATAATTCCATGCTTAACATTGAAGTGAAGTGAAGTGAATTATATTTATGTAGCGCTTTTCTCAAGTGACTCAAAGCGCTTTACATAGTGACAACCAATATCTAAGTTACATTTAAACAGTAGTAGTTTGACCCATTTAGACTATTGGGGATAAAAACTCAGCTTGTTAGCGTTGAAAAAAAAATCATGTTTTTACCCTAAATAGTTAAAAAAAAAAACTTTGAATTAGAGTATTACTTTTTATGCCTTTGAACCAAAAGCTCACAGAATCAGATGAAGTTAACTAAACTGAAGAATATCAAAGTTTTATACACAATAGTTCATAGTTTTGTATTTGATCCTCATTGGAAAGGTTTGACTTGCATGGTGTAAAAATAACTCATTCGACGGATTTGGGATTGAATGGAAAGTGTGTGTGTGAGAGAGTGTGTGTGTGTGTGTGTGTGTGTGTGTGTGTGTGTGTGTGTGTGTGTGTGTGTGTGTGTGTGTGTGACAGTGAGTTTCAAAGTGACTTTCAGCATAAAAGCAAAGCAGATTAAAAAGGAAGTGACTTTCAAGTCTGTAGGACATCAAACTGTAGAAAAAAATTCATTGTGTAAAAATCAGCACATGAATTGGCGACTGATCAGCAGCTGTGAAATAACTGCACGCCAGAGTGGGAATCCAATGTGTGAAGGTCGATCACGCGTTTCTTCAGATGCGGATGAACAACGCTGGCCTTTGAGAGGATGTGGGAAGAAAGACGTGAAAAAGTGTGAGGGTGAACGTTTTGTTTGTTCTCAACGTTCATCAAAGTTTAAAATTGTGACCACCTTTCATATTTCTGTATTATTATATTAATACAGTGGTTCTCAAATGGGGGTACATGTACCCCTGGGGGTACTTGAAGGTATGCCATGGGGTACGTGAGATTTTTCAAAAAATATTCTAAAAATAGCAAAAATTCAAAAATCCTTTATTAATATATTTTTTGAATAACACTTCAAGAAAATATGAATGTAAGTTCATAAACTGTGAAAAGAAATACAACAATGCAATATTCAGTGTTGGCAGATAATGTTGTTTGTGTACATGTTCTATAAATATTGATGTTAAAGTTTTCTTTTTTGGTGAAGAAATGTTTAGAATTAAGTTCAGGATTCCGGATAGATCTCTATTACAATCCCCAAAGAGGGCACTTTAAGTTGATGATTACTTCTATGTGTAGAAATCTTTATTTATAATTGATTCCCTCGTTTATTTTTCAACAAGTTTTTAGTTATTTTATATGTTTTTTTCCAAATTTTTCAAGAAAGACCATGACAAATGAGCAATATTCTGCATTGTTATACAATTTAACAAATCAGAAACTGATGACATAGTGCTGTATTTTACTTCTTTAGCTCTTTTTTTCAACCAAAATTGCTTTGCTCTGTTTAGGGGGTACTTGAATTAAAAAAATGTTCACAGGGGGTACATCACTGAAAAAAGTTTGAGAACCACTGAGGTGGCGACTTGTCCAGGGTGTACCCCGCCTTCCGCCCGATTGTAGCTGAGATAGGCGCCAGCGCCCCCCGCGACCCCAAAAAAAGGGAATAAGCGGTAGAAAATGGATGGATGGATGTATTAATACAATGTCTTATTTATTATATTATTATGATTATTAGTCTTGTTTACAAATTCAATATTTTAATTGTTACAGCACAGAAAACCTGTTTATGACCATTTTAAAACATCACGAAAGCCCTCTCGACATGTTTTTATTTTTTTGATGCGCTAAAAACTCTTAAGTCACGACGTGATGTGACATGTCATGACAGTACACCTACTTTGAGACAAGAGCTATAGTAATGCATGGTTTATTATGGTTTGAATTCATGCGCAACACTTGTGACAATAACTTTTTACTGTCAACTGAGTTTCGTTTTTTAATGATTTCTGCTAGTGGTGTGCCTCTGCATTTTTTCAACACAAAAAATGTGCCTTGGCTCAAAAAAGGTTGAAAAACATTGCAATAGAGCATTCCCATTAGCTTCATTGTTAGCCACCTCGTGCTTGCCGTATTTTGCTATTTAGAATGCATGTTCTTGTCTTGCATGAGGATTGTGACTTCCCAAAAAAGTACAGTTCCCCTTTAAGTCTTTGTCTGCTTGTTGTACATCTTTTGTGGTGAGTCTGCTCCTTGCTAATTAAATGTTTGTATGATTTGGACATCACTTCATTACTGTATTAGGTAATCTTGGCTTCCACTTGTTAGCGTCCCCTGAAAAAGAAAAGCTCCGAGCTCCATCAGGACACCTCTTGTTCACGTCACTGAGTCTGGCTTCCATCAGTCTGTGCTCCGTCACGCTGCTCGGTGCCAGATAACACAATCTGATCGGTCACAGCAGGAAAACACAAACAACACACAAGATTTAACACAGGCCTGCAATTCATATCAAGGAAGAAGACGACTGCCATTGCTGGCAAGGGAATTGCAGTCATTGTCGAGTCTCCTGTACATGAACGCTCTCCTCTCTTAATGACCAGCATGAATCCAACGATGATGTTGTGGATGCAACGGTCCATAATAAGATGTGTTTCTCTTTTGTGGTTCATTTCAATCTCACGGGTCATTATCATTAAAAAGTTATTTACAGCAGTAACTCCAATCTTACAGCATTAGAATGATAACTACCGTATTTTTCGGACTATAAATCGCATTATTTTTCATAGTTTGGCCGGGGGTGCGACTTATGTGTGAATTTATCACATTACCGTAAAATATCAAATAATATTATTTAGCTCATTCACGTAAGAGACTAAACGTATAAGATTTCATGGGATATAGCGATTAGGAGTGACAGATTGTTTGGTAAACGTATAGCATGTTCTATATGTTATAGTTATTTGAATGACTCTTACAATAATATGTTACGTTAACATACCAGGCACCTTCTCAGTTGGTTATTTATGCTTCATATAACGTACACTTATTCAGCCTGTTGTTCACTATTCTTTATTTATTTTAAATTACCTTTCAAATGTCTATTCTTGGTGTTGGATTTTATCAAATAAATTTCCCCCAAAAATGCGACTTATACTCCAGTGCGACTTATATATGTTTTTTCCTTCTTTATAATGCATTTTTGGCAGGTGCGACTCATACTCCGGAGCGCCTTATACTCCGAAAAATACGGTACTAGAAGTCTTTTTTACTGAATGACTTTGTTTTGAAGCTTTTTATCAAATCAATAATCCTCCACTGTATGATAATCCCTAGCCATGGAAATTGTTACACATTTAGTATTCATCTGAATTTACGGACACATTTTTAATGATGTTCGAGTTCTTAGGATTAGGAATAAACGCTCACAATCAATCATGACAAACAAATGTTAGCGAGTTAGCACTGCTAGCTTTTACTTTTGGCATAAGCGGCCAGCATTTAGATCATGCATCATGGGGTTTTTTTTTGCCTTTCGGTTCGGTGTTATGTCATGTTATGTTCTGTTTGATCATATTCTTTAAATAGACCCCCATTTTAGATCAGTTGATCTGCCCTTTCTTTTTTTTTCTCCTCTACCCCCCTCTCCCTTGTGGATTGGGGTCGGGGTTGGGACACAGGTTCGAAGGCCATGGATGAAGTGCTGGCTGTCCAGAATCGAGAATCGGGATGGACCTTTCGCCTGTGCATCGGTTGGGGACATCTCTGCGCTGATGACCCGTCCCTGCTTGGGATGGTCTCCTACTGGCTCCACTATGGACAGGACTCTCACTGTTATATTGGATCCACTTTGGACTGGACTCGCACCGTTATGTTGGATCCACTATGGACTGGACTTTCACAATATCATGTTAGACCCGCTCTATATCCATTGCTCTCGGTCTCCCCTAGGGGGGGTTGCCCACATATGCGGTCCTCTCCAAGGTTTCTCATAGTCATTGTCACCGACATCCCTCTGGGGTGAGTTTTTCCTTGCCCTTATGTGGGCTCTGTACAGCTGATGTTGTTGTGGCCTGTAAAAAAACATTGATTGATTGATTGTTTGGTTATGGACTAACCTCAGTTCCTGTTTTGTGCACCCCTGGGTTTGTTTTCAGTTACCATGGGTGCCGATTGGTTGGAGCTGCCTCTGATTAGTGTCTGGGATGCTCACCTGCTGCCAGGCACTAATCAGAGTGCTATTTATTCACGTTGCTTCCCACACACTGGCTGGCTTCCTGGTTTGCTTCACGCAACAGGTAACAACATTTTCTACCTGCTTCCATGCAAACCTGTACGCTAAGTATTGTTCTATAGTTTGATTCTTGTTTTATATGCTAGCTTCCAGGCTAGGCTCAACTTTGCTTTGCCATCCGTGCTATCGGCACGCTTTTGTGTTTCCTGTTTTTTTCCCGCATGATTTATGAAGAATAAATCATTTCCTACCTGCACGCTGTGTCCGGAATCCGTCTGCATCTTGGGAGAATGACGTCCGCATAAACGACCCGATCGTTACATTCGAGACTCTTTGGGACTGTGTGACAAGGGGTGGCACTTTCGTGACTTCTGCGGTGCTTTTCTGCGGTGCTCTTCTGGATCTGCCTCCCGGAGCCTTTTGGCTGATTGGTCTCTGCTACACCAGAGTCAGTTTGGAGAGACTGGAGGAAATGCGGATGAAGAGACAGGGCTGCGGAGCTGGCGCTGAGCCCCGGGACGGACAGGCTTCACAGTGTCTTGGCCAAATGAGCAGGTATCAGACACCCCGGTCTCCTTGGACGTATCCTCGCTCATCCACTGGATACTGGCCGAGAGGTAGTGGGCGGCCGAGGGCGAAGTCGGTTCTTGGTTGCTTTGTTGGGTCTGCTCCTGTTTCTGGACATGCTTCCCCAACCCCAGCAGACGATAGCGTGGAACACCGCAGAGGCCACCACAGTGTATATGTTTTTTTTGTTGTTTTACTTTTGTAGCTGTATGTAGAAATGGCTGTTTGCATCACCCCTGCTCTTTTAATGTCTTTAATGTTCTTTGTATTATTTGATGTTTGATATTTCCCTCCTACACACATGCTTTTGTGTGCTATGTCCATGAGGTTTTTTTTCCCTCGGCCTCAGTCTGGACCCCCTCTCCATGAGCCCTCTCCCCAGCGTTTACCTGTTTCTCACAATTTTTTCCAGGGGCGCCGGAAGTTGGCAGACCCGTCAGCTATCCTGTTCTGCCTCCCTGTAATGTTTGTCTGCTCTTGAATGGCATTGTGATGAAAATCTTAATTTCCCCCTCTGTGATTATCAAAATATTTCTGATTCTGATTCTGACAAGACACAAACAGGCTACTTATAATACAATATTCTTGCATGGATATACATAGTTGTAAAAATATCACAATAACACAGTAACACTTGAGTATGGGGAACATATTCACCAGTAATTAGTTACTTACTAAAGTAACAACGACTTAATTTAGAGTTATTTGGACAATAGGAGAACATGTAAGGGTTAGAGTTAGGTTTAGGGTTAGGGTTAGAGTTACTAATAAGCAATTAGGGTTAGCGTTAGTTAACTCTTATTTAATGGCTTACTGGTTGTATAATAAGGCCATGCAAAATAAGGCATTATTAAGTACTTTATAATGACTAAGAGCCAATATGTTACTAATGTGCATGTTAACAAGCAACTAATTAATGGTGAATATGTGTTCCCCATACTAAAGTGTTACCAATAACACATATACTTAAAGATTTATGAACTGAAATACAACATAAACTAACCTGTGAGAAGTCTTTTAATCTTTTTGGTTCGGAAGTTCCTTCTTTTTCTCTATTCTCTTGTTGTGCAGAAGACCGGCTCGTACATGCACATGCAAGCTAAAAACCTCCGCTGTTGCCATTTCTAATAAAAACTAGCGTATACATCAAATTTATATCTGTCAGTAGACCCTATATGTAAGGGCTAAAATAAACAACTACAACATGGCCGATGGGGTGGAGACACATTCAAAGAGTGCTTGGCCTGGAGGAGGACTTTGGCACTTAATATGACCCAAGGGCGTCACTAGGCCTATTTTAGGGGGGCTCAAGCCCCCCTAAAATATTCTTAAGCCCCCCTAAATAATTTGGCGTTTTATATATATATATATATATATATATATATATATATATATATATATATATATATATATATATATATTTTTTTTTACAAATACATGGCGAAATTTTCATTTTAAAGTGGCCCGAATAAGAGTTTAAAATAAATAATCATATAACCTGTCATTATTCACTCTGTTTTCCCTCACTCCATAGCGTAAGGAGCGCTACTCCCTACTGGCGCTGACGAGACGAGACGCGCGGCCGCCATCTTGGAGTGGTGATCCACTCCAATCAGTTCAATTCTTTTGGCAGGAGCAATGAACTGTCAGCGCATTTTAACTCACTGAATACCACTGATTTTCACGCGCTTTTTTGTCATACGTATAACTATGATATAGGACACATGTTGTGGCGTGTTCATAGTTTGCTTAACAGTAATAGAATATTCTTACGGCGTGGGACAGTGGAAGAGTGGCCGTGCGCAACCCGAGGGGCCCTGGTTCAAATCCCACCTAGTACCAACCTCGTCACGTCCGTTGTGTCCTGAGCAAGACACTTCACCCTTGCTCCTGATGGGTGCTGGTTAGCGCCTTGCATGGCAGCTCCCTCCATCAGTGTATGAATGTGTGTGTGAATGGGTAAATGTGGAAGTCGTGTCAAAGCGCTTTGAGTACCTTGAAGGTAGAAAAGCGCTATACAAGTACAACCCATTTATTTATTTATTTATATGCTATAAGTCAGTGGTTCTCAACCTTTTTTCAGTGATGTACCCCCTGTGAACATTTTTTTTAATTCAAGTACCCCCTAATCAGAGCAAAGCGTTTTTGGTTGCAAAAAAAGGGATAAAGAAGTAAAATACAGCACTGTGTCATCAGTTTCTGATTTATTAAATTGTATAACAGTGCAAAATATTGCTCATTTGTAGTGGTCTTTCTTGAACTATGTGGAAAAAAAGATATAAAAATAACTAAAAACTTGTTGAAAAATAAACAAGTGATTCAATTATAAATAAAGATTTCTACACATAGAAGTAATCATCAACTTAAAGTGCCCTCTTTGGGGATTGTAATAGGAATCCATCTGGATTCATCAACTTCATTCTAAACATTTCTTCACAAAAAAAACAAATCTTTTACATCAATATTTATGGAACATGTCCACAAAAAATGTAGCTGTCAACACTGAATATTGCATTGTTGCATTTCTTTTCACAGTTTATGAACTTACATTCATATTTTGTTGAGGTATTATTCAATAAATATATTCATAAAGGATTTTTGAATTGTTGCTATTTTTAGAATATTTAAAAAAAAAATCTCACGTACCCCTTGGCATACCTTCAAGTACCCCCAGGGGTACGCGTACCCCCATATGAGAACCACTGCTGTAGACCATAACAAAGTGTTTTATTTGTAGAAAAAAGAGAATTTGTTTGACTCTGTGTTGTGTTAGTATGGTGTGAAGTTAAAGTTGCATTGATAAATGAGCGTAATATTGCTGCGTGGTTAGAAGTGCTCACATTTTGTGTGTGAAACGTGGATTGATTAACGTGAGAGGAAACCATTATAGAAAGAACAATTGACATGTCAGTCCTTCAGCAGAGCTTCATCCATCAGCGTTCATTGGCCTTATTAGTACTTTCACTGCAATGGAAACCCAAACTCACTAACTCACCCTCAGAATAAAGACCTTTCTGGTAATTGCTTCCTCTTTTTTACCGGTGTCACATGAAAACTATGGATTTTTTTTTTGCTCATTTGGTGGCTCACTCATGCAGGGTACAGACAAAAAAAAATCTCAGAAAGTTCAAACTAATTCCCACTCGCACCGGAGTAATACGATTGTGTGCCATCTGCGAGCTGCAGGTAGAAAAAAACGCCATCAACAGCTTGCCCGAATGCTCGTTACAAACAGCACAGAAGCTTAGAAGAAGTGCCACTCAACTGGTGCTGACACACAGTTAGTCCATCACTGTCATCCACAAAAAGAAAGTGGGCTTTTGGACTCAGAAATATGCCGCAAACAAGCAATTATGTTTTTGTAGCAAGCTGTTAAGAACAGCATCAGAAGATCAATCAATATCCACCTTCCCACTGCTGCACCACTGCTTGCTGTGTTCCCTCTTTTATTGCACGGAGAGGAAAAAATATAATGACCTTTTAAAAGGGTTGTACCCCACTACATGGGTGCTTGCATTTGTGTTGCTATGGTAACTGCTACGTGACGCTTGTATCAATGTACACATGATGTACGGCCACGTACCCGTGAGAATGTCAGCTAAAAGCTCAATTAAAGGAAAGACACGTTTTTTTGTTATTTTTTTTTTTTTAATAGAGCACACTTTGTACACAAGGCAATTCAAAGTACATTACAGAACATTACAAGGAAGCAAAAATGACTGTATGAAATAATCACAAATGAAATAAAATCATCATAAGAATAATCGTAAATACAAAAAAAAAATCTGTAGTGGAGATAAAATACTTTATATTATCATACGCACAATTAAAGGCCTACTGAAACCCACTACTACCCACCACGCAGTCTGATAGTTTATATATCAATGATGAAATATTAACATTGCAACACATGCCAAGACGGCCTTTTTAGTTTACTAAATTGCAATTTTTTCAATTTCCCGGGAGTTTTGTCTTGAAAACGTCGTTTAATGATGACGTGTACGCAAGACGTCACGGGTTTTTAGGAAGTATGAGCGCTGCGCACACACACAGCTAAACGTTGCCGGCTTTAACGGCATAATTACACAGTATTTTGGACATCTGTGTTGCTGAATCTTTTGCAATTTGTTCAATTAATATTTGAGAAGTCAAAGTAGAAGGATGTAGGTAGGAAGCTTTAGCCTTTAGCCACACGAACACACACTGATTCCTTGTTTAAAACTTTACTATGGATCAGGTGAAACTTTACTATGGATCAAAGCGCGGTCAAGCGAACATGGATCCCGACTACATTTCAACCGGCAGGTTTCGGTGAGAAAATTGTGGTTAAAAAGTCGCTTCTTACCGGAGAAAAGCTGAGCTTGTGCCGTCCATAGCTGCCGTCGACTCCCCTGAGACATTGGCGTCAAGACACCCGTGGAAACACCCCTCTGACTATCAGGTACTATTAAACTCACTAAAACACTAGCAACACAATAGAAAGATAAGGGATTGCCCAGAATTATCCTAATAAATGTATCTAAAAACATCGGAATCCGTCCCAATGCAATCACGTTTTTTTTTTCTTTTTTTGTCTTGTCCTTCGCTATCAATATCCTCAGCCACGAATCTTTCATCCTCGTTCAAATTAATGGAGGCTCCCATTAAAAATCAATGTGAATATGTGAGGATCCCCCACACTTGTGACGTCATCGTCTGCAACTTCCGGTAGAGGCAGGGCTTTTCTCTTAGCACCTAAAGTTGCAAACTTTATTGTGGATGTTCTCTACTAAATCCTTTCAGCAAAAATATGGCAATATCGCGAAATGATCAAGTATGACACATAGAATGGACCTGCTATCCCCGTTTAAATAAGAAAATCTCATTTCAGTAGGCCTTTAAGTACGAGTGTTTTAGGCCTGGATTTGAACACTGCCAACAGTGAGGCCTGTCTCACATCTTCAGGAAGACTATTGCAGATTTTTGGAGCATAAAACTGAAACGCTGCATCTCACCATGTTTTGTCCTGACTCTGGCCACCAGCATGAGACCACTCCCTGAGGTTCTTAGAGCTCGAGATGGTTCATATGGCTCCAACAGATGTACTTTGGTCCAAGACCACAAAGAAACTTGTACACACGCGGAGCTGTTTTTAAGTCTCTTCTTTGACCAACAGGAAGCTGGTGCAGTGACTTAAAGGCCTACTGAAACCCACTACTACCGACCACGCAGTCTGATAGTTTATATATCAATGATGAAATATTAACATTGCAACACTTGCCAATACAGCCTTTTTAGTTTACTAAATTACAAATTTAAATTTCCCGCCAAGTGTCGTGTTGAAAACGTCGCGGTATGACGACGCGTGCATTTGAAGTCTCGGGTTGTAGCGGACATTATTTTCCAGCCTGATCCAAACTATAAATAGTCTGCTTTAATCGCATAATTACACAGTATTTTGGACATCTGTGCTGCTGAATCTTTTGCAACTTGTTCAATTAATGGTGAAGTCAAAGTAGAAAGATGGAGGTGGGAAGCGTTTAGACTTTAGCCACACAAACAGCCGGTGTTTCCTTTTTTAAAATTCCCAAAGTTGAAGCTTTACTATAGAACAGAGCGGTCAAGCCAACATGGATCCCGACCTCATGTCAACCGGCAGTTTTCGTTGAGAACATTTTGGTAATAAGTCTGCTCTTACCGGAGACATCAGCGGAGCCAGCGTCCTTCTGCAGCTGCGTGACTTCCCTCAGAGACTCTGGCGTCAAAACACCCGGGGCCACACCCCTCTGACTTTCAGGTACTATTTAATCTCACTAAAACACTGGCAACACAATAGAAAGATAAAGGATTGCCCAGAATTATCCTAGTAAATGTGTCAAATAACATCTGAATCGCTCTCACTGCAATCGCTTTTTTTTTTCTTTTTTTATTTCTAGTCCTTCACTCTAAATTTCCTCACCCACAAATCATTCATCCTCGCTCAAATTAATGGGGAAATTGTCACTTTCTCTGTCCGAAAAGATTTAGCTGCTGCTGGCTATGATTGTAAACAATATGAGGATGTGAGGAGTCCTACAATCTGTGACGTCACGAGCACATCGTCTGCTACTTCCAGTAAAGGCAAGGCTTTTCTACTAGCGACCAAAAGTTGCTAAATTTATCGTCGATGTTCTCTACTAAATCCTTTCAGCAAAAATATGTCAATATCGCGAAATGATCAAGTATGACACATAGAATGGACCTGCTATCCCCGTTTGAATAAGAAAATCTCATTTCAGTAGGCCTTTAAGCACTGGACTAATGTGGTCGTAATTCCTGGTTTAGTCAGGGCTCGAGCAGCAGCATTCTGGATGTACTGCAGCTCTTTTAGAGAAGGCCATTACAGTAGCTTCATCTGCTTGACACAAAGGAATGGATTAGTCTTTTTAAGTCTCACTTAGACAATATTGCTCTGATTTTGTCAATGTTTTTTAGTGATAAAAGCTGCTGATGTCATGGACTTAATCTGGCTGTTAAAGTCTTCCTTCGCCATATCGTGCTTCTATTTTAAGCATATTTCACATTTTTGTCGGCCAAAACGTAGTCCATCCATTCATATTCTACTGCTTGTCCCGTTCGGGGTCGCTAAAACCTATCTCTGCTGCATTCGGGCGGAAGGCGTGGTACATACTGGACAACTCGCCACCTCATCGCACGGCCAACACACATTGACAGACAACATTCACACTCACAATTACACATTAGGGCCAATTTAGTGGAGAACATGCAAACTTCACACAAAAAGATCCCGAGCCCTGGACTGAACCCAGGAAAACTCAGGACCTTTGTATTGTGAGGCACATGCATTAACCCCTGCACCACCGTGCTGCTCCCAAAACGTAGTGTTGAATTCATTTTTAATTATGGAGTACAAGCCTTTTAAAAAATGTTTAACACTATCAGGCCCTATATTGTCCAAACAATAAATTCTCCCATGAAGTGTGGATGTTTCCCAACGTCCTTGAGACATGCTGTGGTTCAGCCACTAATCAAAAAGAACAACCTTGACATTTCACAAAATTTTAGACCAATCTATTATCTAATATCCGAGAGAAGATTGTTTACAATCAACTTCTGTCTTAGCTTAACTCAAATGATATTGTGGAGAAATTACAGTTTGATATTTAAAAGTTTTTGATGACCTGTTTTCACATGTGGACTCAGTAAATCTGCAGTCCTCGTGCTTCCTAGTCTACCAGCAGCTTTTGATATGGCAGAATACAGCATTCTTGGAGTCTTAGAGGTATTAAGGTTACAACAATTAAGATCTTTATAAAAATGGTGCAGTCCTCCTGCCAACTGCTCTTCTGGATCTTTCTTCCGGCATGTCTACAAGTTGCCCCTCTTCTTGTTTGTTACGCCAGTGACGAAGTGAAGTGAAATGAAGTGAAGTGAATTATATTTTATACAACGCTTTTCTCTAGTGACTCAAAGGGCTTTACATAGTGAAACCCAATATCTAAGTTACATTTAAACCAGTGTGGGTGGCAGTGGGAGCAGGTGGGTAAAGTGTCTTGCCCAAGGACACAACGGCAGTGACCTGGATGGCGAAAGCCGGAATCGAACCTGGAATCCTCAAGTTGCTGGCACGGCCGCTCAACCAACAGAGCTGTACCGCCCCATACAATAGCATACATTAGCACGCTAAATCTGATGTTGCCTGCCATAATCATATATATATATACATATATATATATATATATATATATATATATATATATATATATAATATAATATAATAATATATATATATATATATATATATATATATATATATATATATATATATATATATATATATATATATATATATATATATATGTCTTGATTGGATTATCCAGAGAATAGTGCTCGATACCGTGGTAGAGCGCAATATGTAGGTGTGGGAAAAATCACAAGACTACTTCATCTCTACAGAACTGTTTCATGAGGGGTTCCCTCAATCATCAGGAGATTTTTCAGGAGAAATCTCCTGATGATTGAGGGAACCCCTCATGAAACCGTAATATTAACTCATATTATGTTTTGCATAAGGTGAATGTTCATATTCATCTTGGAGAAAGCAAACCACCTAGTTTAAGTACACAGTGGTATATGGGCTCAGGAACACTTCAGAAAACAACTGTCAGTACCTGCAGTTTGTCACTACCTCTGTAAGTGCAAGTTAACACTCTACTATGCAAAGCCAAAGCCATTCATCAACAACACTCAGAAATGCTGCCACCTTCGCTGGGCCCGAGCTCATCTAAGATGGACTGATGCAAAGTGGAAAAGTGTTCAGGGGTCTGACGAGTCCATGTTTCAAATTGTTTTTGGAAACTGTGGATCTTGTGTCCGCCTGGCCAAAGAGGAAAAGAACCATCCGGATTGTTATAGGCGCAAAGTTTAAAGCCAGCATCTGTGATGGTATGGGGGTGTATAAGTTTCCAACGCATGGGTAACTTACACATCTGTGAAAGGTACATACAGGTTTTGGAGCAACATATGTTGCCATCCAAGCAACTTTATCGTGGACGCCCCTGATTATTTCAGCAAGACAATGCCAAGCCACGTGTTACAACAGTGTGTAGTCCAGCATGTAGTCCTGACCTGTCTCCCATTGAAAATATGAAGCCTAAAATGCTAAAATGGAGACCCCGGACTGTTGAAAAATTTAAGCTTTACATCAAGCAAGAATGGGAAAGAAGTCCACCTGAAAAGCTTCAAAACTTGGTCTCAGTTCCCAAACATTTACTGAGTGTTGTTAAAAGGAAAGGCCATGTAACACAGTGGTGAAAATGCCCCTGTGCCAACGTTTTGCAACATGTTGCTGCCATTAAATTCTAAATTAATGATTATTTGCAAAAAAAAATAATTCTCGGTTCAAACATTAAATATCTTGTCTTTGCAGTCTATTCAATTGAATATGAGTTGAATAGGATTCACACATCATGGTATTCTATTTTTATTTACGAATTACACAACGTGCCAACTTCACTGGTTTTGGGTTTTGTAATAATTACACATTCTATAAATGTAATTAACTTCCTTTTCACCCAATGGTCTTGTTGTGCCAAAGCCACCTGGACTATTATTACTTGGACTCTCTCCCACTTTTGTGCGGCCATAAGCGGGTTTGTGTGGCCCAGCTAGACATTGTACTATAAGAAGAATACAAAATTATTGAGTCAAGCTCACTCCTCTTGGCAGTAGCTAACCTTTGGCAGCTTAGTGTAGAAGGGGCCTGAGCTTCTCCGTTTCAGCTACTGCGGCTGCAAAAAGACCTTTGGAAAAGCAGAATAGAACGGATGGATGTCAACAATTCTATATTTTCTATCCATCCGTTGATTTTCTAACGCTTGTCCCTTTCGGGGTGGCAGGGGGTGCTGGAGCCTATCCCATCTGCATTAGGGCGGAAGGCGGGGTACATCAATTTTACATTCTCACATCTTGAAATATCTTATCCAAAGTAATTTAAGCTAATTTACGTCAATATTTCAGTCCTGAGCAAGTGCTTTTCACAGAAAATGTGATGAGTGCGTAAAACTGCAAATAGGAGTTAAGAACATAACAAAACTGTTCGGTGCCCTATGTTGACACAACTCTCTATGACAAGTTGAACAGATGTTTGGATTTTAATTCCTGAGCCTATCATTTTGCAATTAGGGTTCCGGACAATTTTGAAACGTAACCAATGAGGCTCTAGCCCAGGGGTCAGGAACCTTTTTGGCTGAGAGAGCCATGAAAGCAAAATATTTCAAAATGTATTTCCTTGTGAGCCATATTATATTTTTTAACACTGAATACAACAAAATGCGTGCATTTTTAAGACTAACATTTTTAGAGTATACTAAGTCTCTTATCTGCGATGAGCTGGCGACTTGTCCAGGGTGTACAACGCCTTCCGCCCGATTGTAGCTGAGATAGGCACCAGCACCCCCGCAACCCCACAGGGAATAAGCGGTAGAAAATGGATGGATGGATAAGTCTCTTATCTTTTTTAATAACATTGTTAATCTAAAGCTAACCAATAACAAATGTAATACTTCTTACCATTAATGCGACTTATTGAGCAGGTGCGGTAGAAAAATGGATGGTTGGATTAAAATGCATGAGAATGTTTCATAATTTGAACGTTATTTTTAACACTGTGATTGATTACAGGCGGAATTATTCATTACTTATCGTGTTAAGCAATGTCAGCTAAGATTTATCTAGTCATCAAAAGAGCCACATCTGGATCTAGAGCCATAGGTTCCCTACCCCTGCTCTAGCCCATCTGAAAGAGAAAAACTGTATCGACTATCAAGGACCTAGGGATGTTGGTTCGGAACTAATAGTCACTTCATTGTAATAAACACTAGCATAATGGAGAGATCAATCATTTGTAAATATGTGTGTGTTATCACAAACCCCAGAAAGCCACACTTGCAGTAGGAATCATCATTGCTTTGTAAAAAAAAGTTCTACCAGCCAGCCTGGCAGCAAAGTCTTTATTCCACCCTATTCTGCAGACCACTGATACGCTTCCTGTCTGGCCCTCCAATCTTCCCCCGCCGGCAGGATATCTCAGGTCAGGGGTCATTGCTGCAGGGGAGGGGGTGTGTACTGATACGGTTCTAATAGCTAGAGCTAAAAAAGGTGTCCTTT
This sequence comes from Nerophis ophidion, assembly GCF_033978795.1. Taxonomy (NCBI): domain Eukaryota; kingdom Metazoa; phylum Chordata; class Actinopteri; order Syngnathiformes; family Syngnathidae; genus Nerophis; species Nerophis ophidion. The sequence continues at coordinate 56,999,668 of NC_084615.1, read as the reverse complement.
TGTATCCCATCAATCATCGCCCGAGGGCTCTCCACATGTGGGGGTAGCCATGCGGGTGTCGACTAAAGGAAAGCATTTTTTCCCTCAAACTTAAAAGAGGCAGAGTCCCATCTTCTTCTTTCATATCTCATAAAAAGAATATATTTTTGAATGTGGTGCGAGGATGCCACTCTTTATGCCTTTAGGCACCTTGGGCGCCAATCTCGTGGACGCCTCTGAAGTGAGCTACTGAAAGCAAGGAACAGTCGGGGTTGCCTTGAAAGTAAAGTTGTTCTTATCCGAGAGCTACATATGTCATTAAAGTTCAAAGAGCATTGACCATCACAGGACGTTTGATAGCAGTGTGCTGCACGTCAAATGAACACATGACTGTGTTGGCTTCCTTATCGTCCTTTTTACCGTCTTAATAATCTCATGTTTGACCACAATCCCAATTACTTTGGTACTTCTGTAAAATAGTTTTTGGTAATCTATGTGGTTTTGCCTTTCATCACTCACAGTTTAGAGTAATGCCGCTAATGAGCAGGGCCGCCCTCAGAATTTAGTATGGTTGCCCAATCTTTTTGCCTCCAAAGACCAGACTGAAAATGGGCTAATAGGCCGTCGACCAAACAGCAATTTCAAGCGAACAGCAGCGCAATCCCACACCTTACTATTTAAACTAGTGGAGATCATCACTTTGGAGAGATAGCAACTGAAGCATCAACACTGCCATATTACCCAAAAATATAACATGATTACCGTATTTCCTTGAAATGCCGCCGGGGTGCTGATTAATTTAAAACCTCTTCTCACCCCTGCGCTTACCAAAGGCATGCGGTAAAAGTAAGCATGCGCTAATTATTTTAAAACATCTTCTCACTCCAGCACTTACCAAAGGTATACAGTCAAAATTTGAGTGTGATGTAAGGTTGGACCTTAAATCCTACTGAATAGCTCTTAATCTTCTTCCCTTTATGCATTTTCAAATTACCGGTATTGAAATCAGCCTCCTCCATTTTGAAAATAATGACAGAGGAAGTGTCACTTGTGACGTCACGAGTTTGACCAAGCGGTAATACTAAGCATGCGCTAATTATTTTGGGAAGCGAGTTTGACCCGGCAGTAATTCAAGGCAGGCGCATACTATATGCACTGCGGCAATTCAAGGAAATACGGTAGTTTTGATATTTTATTACATTTTTCATTTTTAAAAGTTATTTTTAAGTGTTTTAATGGATTAGCCCCTGATGTAATGTGTCAAGAAATACACAGATACAGTAGTGCAGGTGTGCAGACTCCAGCTGCAGCTGCAGAGTGAAAAGGTGCCGGACCACTCTGGGTCAGTCTGCGTTCTCAGCGAAGGCCTCACATCTGTGGAACTCTTTGCCACTGCAGTTAAAGTCGCAGTCGGACATTAAACTTTTCTCTACAAAACTAAAAAAGTGGCTTTAAGGAAAATCAGAAGTGTGAGCACTAGAACTGGGTGTAGTATGGACATCCATCCATCCATTTTCTACCGCTTGTCTCGTTCGGGGTCGCGGGGGTGCTGGAAATGGGGCCAATTATTTTCAATGTGTTTTTATTTTTGTTCTTGTCTTTTTGCGTTACTGGTTGTGGAAATCTTGTCCACCACTGTACTGTGTCTGCAAAGGCAAACTGTCCATCTTTAACTGCCCAAAGACTTTCTCGATGGACAGTTTTTATGTAAAAATGTTTTCTTGGACTTGTTCCCACCTATTTGTGTTCCTTTGTGTGTAGAGACTCCAGTCATTACAACCTACGGTCACAGGATATCATCAACATGTTGGTTCCTAGAGCCAACACAGAACTTGAAAACAAAGCTTTCAGTTAAGCTGCTCCCTGGTCATGGAAAAGATCTGAGGCTACCAGAATTGATCACTTTGGGAGAGTTTAAGTCCATTTTAAAAGATTGAGGAACCAGTTCTCTTGGGAAATGTACTTGCTTTTGAATTGAATTATTACTTAATCGTTTTAAATTATTTTCGACCTGTTGTGGTATGACAGCTGTTGTTCTGTTGTATTGTCTTGTTGTAATTATTGTTATTGTAACTTTGTTTGTGCCGCCCTCTTTGTCAGGTCGCTCCTGAAAAAGAAATTTTTTCTCAACCTGGTTAAATAAAGAAGATGGATTGATTGAATCCTTTTGTCTGTGTTGTACACTTTTCTCATCTTTGTTTAAAAGCCTAACCAGGGACAAGGGATGCAAATTAGCCTGTGGCTATAAGTCTTATGTACTTTGACATCGTTTACCTATGGGTAGCAATGCTAAATTGTACTGTCCCTGTCAAATAAATACATGAATGAATGAATGAACTAATGAGCCTTGCCATCAATGATTGTGTGAGCTTTAAAGAGTAGAATTTTGTAATACATTTTGGGAAGCCACCCTTCTGGCATACCAAACAAAAGGACCAGGCCCACCACTTGCAGCACCCCGATCTAAAGGCACCGTGGACACGATCTTCAGTGCAAGGCAGCTGCAAAAGGAATGTCGAGAACAAAATCTCTGACTGTACACAGCTGTCACAGATGTGGCTAAAGCAGCGTTATTTAACTGACGGCCCGTGGGACAAATCCGGCCCAAAAAAACCTGGAAGCGACTACTGTAACATTTTTGCAGCTGTTTTCCTAAAAACACTTGCATTGTCATATAAATTATCTTTGACTGGCTTATTTGCAAAAAGGTCTTAAAAACAGCAGAGCAATGAAGATTTGTTTCCATCCATCATCTTCCGCTTATCCGAGGTCGGGTCGCGGGGGCAACAGCCTAAGCAGGGAAACCCAGACTTCCCTCTCCCCAGCCACTTCGTCTAGCTCTTCCCGGGGGATCCCGAGGCGTTCCCAGGCCAGCCGGGAGACATAGTCTTCCCAACGTGTCCTGGGTCTTCCCCGTGGCCTCCTACCGGTTGGACGTGCCCTAAACACCTCCCTAGGGAGGCGTTCGGGTGGCATCCTGACCAGATGCCCGAACCACCTCATCTGGCTCCTCTCGATGTGAAGGAGCAGCGGCTTTACTTTGAGTTCCTCCCGGATGACAGAGCTTCTCACCCTATCTCTAAGGGAGAGCCCCGCCACACGGCGGAGGAAACTAATTTCGGCCGCTTGTACCCGTGATCTTATCCTTTCGGTCATGACCCAAAGCTCATGACCATAGGTGAGGATGGGAACGTAGATCGACCGGTAAATTGAGAGCTTTGCCTTCCGGCTCAGCTCCTTCTTCACCACAACGGATCGGTACAACGTCCGCATTACTGAAGACGCCGCACCGATCCGCCTGTCGATCTCACGATCCACTCTTCCCCCACTCGTGAACAAGACTCCTAGGTACTTGAACTCCTCCACTTGGGGCAGGGTCTCCTCCCCAACCCGGAGATGGCATTCCACCCTTAAAGATTTGTTTCCAAATATCGTAACTTATACAAAATAATTTGACAAAAATCAAATATCAAATCCAGAGTATGCTGGTTCACAGGACTATACAAAATAAGACTAATAGTGAAGGGACGACCTGGTCCCTAGCTTTCTGGAAATGTGGCCAACCAAAACAATTTAGTTGAATAGCCTTGGTGCAAGACTCTGTGTACTATGAAACTATGAAAACATTACATTAGGGATGACTGTGTTCAAACACATGTATGAATTTAGCAAACCTGTCCAGACCATGACAATCAACTTTCTATATTTAAAAGGGAACATTAAGAAGCAAACTAACTACTCAGTAATTTTTGTTAATTCAGCAGCTAATTTCAAACTGATTAAGCTAAAACCAACCAACTAGCGACAATGCACATCAACACACGTTAGCCTGGCTAGCTTAATTCCAATGGCACCCAACTATGTTTTATCTAGAAGTGTCCAGTCGAAGTCATGGTCCAAGAACCTTTGGACTATCATCACTCACATTCTGACTGTCAAGTAAAGTGCTGGGTTACGCACTAACAGGTAAGAGTTATCGTTTGATCTTTCTTCTTGTTTTGGTTCCCAAGGGCAAAATGACCTCTTTCAAGTTGCAACTTGACCTCGTCCTTGGAGCCTAGTATTTTAGCTCTTTCAAACACTTTCTGTAATGGTTGGACTTCTTATCTTGAAAAAAAAAACAACTTTACATAGGGTTCGAACGGGTGCTTAAAAACCTTGATTTTGCTTGGATTTTAATGTTGTGTTTTCAAGGTTCGAAAAATGCTTACATTTCGGGTTAAGTGCTTGGAAATGCTTGGAAATGTTCATCATGTTACTCGGCAGTCTGACTCAACAGGCTAACTATAAAATGTAAAAAAAATAAAAGAAGTTTCCTCAAAAATGCTTGATCTGTTGGCTTTGCACGAGCCCTTACATTAGGTTGTTGTCATGCCAGAGCCATATATAGGGCTCTGTGTTGCCCCCAAGAGGACAGTGGTGCATCGGTCCATCATGCCGGGAGGTTGTAGTTTTAATGAACATGATATATGCATGAATTATAATACAAACAAACAAGTAAACAATAATAATGAATTATTTCTTGTAAGGAATGACGTATACATGAATGATGGGGATACAAACAAACAAGTAAACAACGTTTGCTAACACCAATGACACTGAATAGTCTGCAGAAACACTGCTTCATTTTTTATGCCCTATTCAGTTTATGAAAACTATCTGCTAAAACCTAAGTTTGGCTTAGGTTTCAGCAGATTGTCCATATTTTTCCTACAGACAGTATTTGGTGACCTTAAACAACAAGGCTATACATTTATTCACCCTGGTTTTCGCCTCTTGAAGGGTCAGGAAAAACTGGAAAATTGATCTTGAAAGTCATTAAAAGTGCTTGAATTTGACCATGGAAAAGGTGTACAAAGCCTGTTTATAGTCTACATACAAACATGTAGTGGGTAGTAACAGGCAATATTTACTCTGCCAATTTTATTTAAGTAACTACTTTTGATGAATTGTACTTGTCGGAGAAGTTTTAATGCAAGATACTTTCAAAACAACTGGTTTTCAGTTACAGTACACTCAGAAAGAAGAAGATGATCTGTAAAGCACAAATCATGCAAAATTTGGACCAAAGCGCCATCTAGACATGTTACGTAAACCCCAAGGTAGTGTTTTAAATGTAATGTACATTAAACATCATGATATGACCCCTTTAAAACAAGACACTCTGACAACCACACTACTCCTCTGCACACTGGCAACATCCCAAGCAACATCTCACCTCTTTTGCACAATTACTTTTTAAAAGCCTCAGACAAGGCCTCAAAGGAGCAATGAGACATTGCCTGCATCAGCATTGGCGTGTCTTGCATCAGCTGAAACATAAGCATATACCGTTTAAGAGGAGGAAGGGGAGGGTGGGTGTTTGGTTGGATATCATCTTTGTGTTGTTTAACACAAACCATCACTACAATTACATGCAGGATCCTCATCCAATATTGCATGGATTGTGGTGAAAGCAACTGTTTGAAATGTGTTTCAAGATTTTAATCAGATGATGTTTGACTGGTTAAAAGGTGGGATTAACACTGGTGGACTGTTCACTATGTACACACCTTAACAAGTGAACAATAACTATGTTTATCCTACAAGTCATATGTACACACACTATATATATATATATGGCCCTGCGATGAGGTGGCAACTTGTCCAGGGTGTACGCCGCCTTCCGCCCGATTGAAGCTTAGATAGGCGCCAGCGCCCCCAAAAGGGAATAAGCGGTAGAAAATGGATGAATGGATGGATGGATGGATATACACAAATACATATATACACAAACATATATTGTATACAAATATATATGTATATATATATATATATATATATATATATATATATACTGTACATACATATAAACACACACACATTCATATATATACATATACTTATGTATACACATTATATACACACATATATACATACAAATAAATATCTAACCCCATTTCCATATGAGTTGGGAAATTGTGTTGGATGTAAATATATACGGAATACAATGATTTGCAAATCCTTTTCAACCCATATTCGATGGAATGCACTACAAAGACAAGATATTTGATGTTCAAACACATAAACTTTATTTTTTTTTTGCAAATAATAATTAACTTAGAAATTCATGGCTGCAACACGTGCCAAAGTAGTTGGGAAAGGATATGTTTACCTCTGTTTTGTGTCACCTTTTCTTTTAACAACACTCAATAAACGTTTGGGAACTGAGGAAACTAATTCTTGAAGCTTTGAAAGTAGAATGCTTTCCCATTCTTGTTTTATGTAGAGCTTCAGTCGTTCAACAGTCCGGGGTCTCCGCTGTCGTATTTTTCGCTTCATAATGTGCTACACATTTTTGATGGGGGACAGGTCTTGACTGCAGGCGGGCCAGGAAAGTACCCGCACTCTTTTTTTACGAAGCCACGCTGTTTTAACACTTGTCTTGCTGAAATAAGCAGGGGCGTCCATGATAACGTTGCTTAGATGACTACATATGTTGTTCCAAAACCTGTATGGACCTTTCAGCATTAATGGTGCCTCCACAGATGTGTAAGTTACCCATGCCTTGGGCACTAATACACCCCCATACCATCACAGATGTTGGCTTTTGTACTTTGTGCCTATAACAATCCGTATGGTTATTTTCCTCTTTGTTTCTGGAGGACAGCATATCGTCTGTTTCCAAATATAATTTGAAATGTGGGACGGCGTGGCGCAGTGGGAGAGTGGCCGTGCGCAACCCGAGAGTCCCTGGTTGAATCCCCACCTAGTACCAACTTCGTCACGTCCGTTGTGTCCTTGAGCAAGACAGTTCACCCTTGCTCCTGATGGGTGTTAGTTAGCGCCTTGCATGACAGCTCCGTCCATCAGTATGTGAATGGGTAAATGTGGAAGTAGTGTCAAAGCGCTTTGAGTACCTTGATGGTAGAAAAGCGCTATACAAGTACAGCCCATTTATCATTTATTTATTAATGTGGACTCGTCAGACCACAGAACACTTTTCCACTTTGCATTAGTCCATCTTAGGTGAGCTCGGGCCCAGCAAAGCCGGCGGCTTTTCAGGATATTGTTGATGAATGGCTTTGGCTTTGCATAGTTAAGTTTTAACTTGCACTTACAGATGTAGCAACCAGCTGTAGTTACTGACAGTGGTTTTATGAAGTGTTCCTGAGCCCATGTGGTGATATCCTTTACACACTGATGTCGTTTTTTGATGCAGTACCGCCTGAGGGATCAAAAGTCCGTAATATCATCGCTTACGTGCAGTGATTTCTCCAGATTCTCTGAACTTTTTGATGATTTTACGGACCGTAGATGGTAAAATCCCTAAATTCCTTGTAATAGCTCGTTAAGAAATGTTGTTCTAAAACTATTCGAAAATTTGCTTACAAAGTGGTGACCCTCGCCCCATCCTTGTTTGTGAATTACTTAGCATTTCATGTAAGATGCTTTTATACCCAATTATGGCACCCACCTGTTCCCAATTATCCTGCACACCTGTGGGATGTGCCATATAAGTGTTTGATGAGCATTCCTCAACTTTATCAGCATTTATAACCACCTTTCCCAACTTCTTTGGCACGTGTTGCTGGCATCAAATTCTAAAGTTAATGATTATTTGCAAAAAAAAAATGTTTATCAGTTTGAACATCGGCAACACTAAATTGGCCCTAGTGTGTGAATGTGAGTGTGAATGTTGTCTGTCTGTCTGTGTTGGCCCTGCGATGAGGTGGCGACTTGTCCAAGGTTTACGCCGCTTTCCGCCCGATTGTAGCTGAGATAGGCGCCAGCGCCCCCCGCGACCCCAAACAGGGAATAAGCGGTAGAAAATGGAAAAAAAACAAAGAAAACATCAAATATGTTGTCTTTGTAGCATATTCAACTGAATATGGGTTGAAAGTGATTTGCAAATCATTGTATTCTGTTTATATTTATATCCAACACAATTTCCCAACTCATATGGAAACAGGGTTTGTATTGCTAATGATGGATTCTGATGTGTCATCTATGTTGCTGCTCCTCGATCTTAGCGCTGCTTTCGATACCGTCGATCATAATATTTTATTAGAGCGTATCAAAACACGAATTGGTATGTCAGACTTAGCCCTGTCTTGGTTTAACTCTTATCTTACTGACAGGATGAAGTGCGTCCCCCATAACAATGTGACCTCGGACTATGTTAATGTAACGTGTGGAGTTCCCCAGGGTTCAGTCCTTGGCTCTGCTCTCTTCAGCATCTACATGCTGCCGCTAGGTGACATCATACACAAATACGGTGTTAGCTTTCACTGTTATGCTGATGAGACCCAACTCTACATGCCCCTAAAGCTGACCAACACGCCGGATTGTAGTCAGCTGGAGGCGTGTCTTAATGAAATGAAACAATGGATGTCCATTAACTTATTGCAACTCAACGCCCAAAAAACGGAAATGCTGATTATCGGTCCTGTTAGACACCGACCTCTATTTAATAATATAACTTTAACATTTGACAACCAAACAATTAAACAAGGCGACTCGATAAAGAATCTGGATATTATCTGCCCACATATGCGGTCCTCTCCAGGTTTCTCATAGTCATCATTGTCACTGTCACCGACGTCCCACTGGGGTGAGTTTTTCCTTGCCCTTATGTGGGCTCTACCTAGGATGTCGTTGTGGTTTGTGCAGCCCTTTGAGACACTTGTGATTTAGCGCTATATAAATAGATATTGATTGAACCATTGATTGAAAAATACAAAACCCAAACAGGAAGCAGACTGAAAAATAAAAACAATACAGGAAACACAGATAATAAACACAAGATGTCTAACTCTCAAGCCGCAGTAGTATAGTAATTTTATGAAGTAATGTAATAATAATGTACAGAATTTACTTTGGAGAATGAATTTCTACAGTGTCTCCTTCCAGCTACTTCACTGTCAAACACCATCAACAGTCTCTCCATATTTTCATGGATAAATGTCTACTGCTTAGAACTTATTTTAACGTCCGTCGTTAGCGTTATCGACTCATTCTGCTTCAGTACGGTGCAGACTAGCAGTGCTAGATTTACCAAGTTAGCTAACTACACGCTCTGTCATGTTTTTTATTATGTTCTTTCTTCAATTCAATGAGTATTGATTGATTGATTGATATACTTTCATTTCAAATATGCAAAAAAAAAACAAGAGCAAGCTTGATCCAATACAGTGCTATAGCATAATAGCTATTATAACAAAATGAAAATAATGGAGAATAAAAAACTAAAGCAAATGAGCTTTGAACTTTCTCTCTCTTTTTTTTAACGTATTTAAAAAGGAGAAGAACTTTATACTCATTTAATCCCACCCCTTTTCTTTAAATCATAAATTATTCTGAGCTAGAACTAACTCTTGTTCAGGACCCGTCCCCCCACCCGAAGGCGGAGGGAGGCTACCCTTTCGTCCACTGGATCATCCAGGAGGAACTCAAAGTAATGCCGCTGCTCCACCACATCAAGAGGAGCCAGATGGGGTGGTTTGGGCATCCGGTCAGGATGCCACCCGAACGCCTCCCTAGGGAAGTGTTTAGGGCACGTCCAACCGGTAGGAGGGCACGGGGAAGACCTAGGACACGTTGGGAAGACTATGTCTCCCGGCTGGCCAGGGAACGCCTTGGAATCCCCCGGGAAGAGCTAGATAAAGTGGCTGGGGAGAGGGAAGTCTGGGCTTCCTTGCTTAGGCTGCTGCCCCCGCGACCCGACCTTGGATAAGCTGAAGAAGATGGATGGATGAATAGAACTACCTGTTCACTCTATGTACAAACTTAATGAACTTGTATATACATAAATGATAAATATATACATACATATGCACACTACACACATACATTGCCACACCATTACCACTCGGGATCTTGGAAATAGCATCATGCCACACAATGGGAAACCCCACAGTCTTCTGTAACACAAATAACCCAATATCAAAGCCTTTCTTCATTTCCGTACCGCTGGAATACCATGTACCTATATTTCTTTTTAAAATGCTTTATTGTTTGGACTTTGCTTTAACTTTACATTCAAACCATTCCATAGTTTCACCCCACAAATTGAAATACAAAAACTTTTAATAGTCGTTCTATAACCAAGCATTTTTAAATTTTTAAATTCCCCCTTAAATCATAACCCTCTTTTCATGTGCTGAACAATTGTTGAAGGCTTCCTGGGAGTTTATTTTGCTTATTTTGGCTTCATACTAGGGCTGGGCGATATATTGCGGGTTTGTCTCTGTGCGATATAGAAAATGACTATATCGTGATATTCGACTATACGTTCTCACGCAGTTGCTTTTAGCTGCGGGCATTAAACTGCATGCGTCTCTCTCTTTGTCTTGTCCCTCCTTCTGACAGAGACTTAAAACAAGCGCACCTTCTTACATACGTCACGCGTGCAACGTCACACGCCCTCCCCGAGCAGAGAGGTATGGGTAACGTTAGCTATGATGCTAGCGAAGCCGTGCGAGTGGTAATACGAGAGAAAGAAGGTGCGAATCTGGTAACAAATAAAGGAAGAATTAATTCCCAAGAAAATCAGGAGAGGGTCCATTGTCTGGCGGTGGTTCGACTTAAAGTGGGAAGATGTCGAATAGACAACTTTAATTTGTCAAGTGTGGGGCACTAGCGTTGCTACCAGAAGTAGCCTTACTGCTAATATGTAGCATCATTTGAAAAGTCACCTGCTAATAACTGTTTAATAAATACATTTTTGGTCAATTGACTTAGTTGTGATTTCCTTCTCTGCATGAAAGTTTAAAATGAGTATATATTAATGCAGTATGAGGAAGAATGTTTCAATGTAGACACATAGAATAATCATACTGCTGTGATTATATGCATCAGGTGTTCATTCATGGCTAAGGCAAAATATTGAGATACATATCGTGTAGCGCGATATTGCCTAAAAATATCAAGATATTAAAAAAAAAGGCCATATCGCCCAGCCCTACTTCATACATTATTTGTGCAGTTTGATACAAAATAATATCATTAAATCATAGTAAATCAATAGTATCATCTTTGTTGTCTGTCTCAAAATCAATAATCCAGACGAGGCGTGTTGGCTGAGTTTTCAACGTTTACTTTTTAGAGCGTGCATATCACAACATCCTAGCTGTCAACATGGCCACATACAAATCCCCCTATGCTCGTCACTTCCGTTGCATGCTGGGTGGTGTAGTTCTATTATTCCCTGGCTCATAACATCACATCTTTCCCCCTATAAAGAAATAGTGTTTAACTCAAAGTGTTACTATTTTTTTAAACTACAACTTTTTCATTCTTTTTAGCATTGCAACCACACAAAAATGTCAAAACATTTATGTCAAAACTTTTTTTTATTTTTTTTTTATTTTAACAACTTGCAAAAACCAAGAGTTCTTAACAACTCTCAATCAGCCTCTTAGGTGGTTGAACATGTCTCTTAGGTCTAGACAGTCTCTCAACAGTAGGTGACGCGGACACTGCTGTCAGTCCTTGGTCAGCAAGGTTAGGCTCCGTGTCAACAAGTTCTGCAGGTCCAGCTGAGTCCTGTTGAGCCTTTTCCTGAGCTGCAATGTTTCCTTCAGTCAACTGTAGTTGAAGATCCGTACGGTTCCTTCTCAGAGACGGTCCATTTTCCATCTGGATCCTATATGAGCGTGGAGCAACTTCCTCTTCCACCTGTCCTTTTGGTCTCCAGGTGCCTGTAGAAATGTCTCTGAGACGCACAACATCTCCTGGCCTCAGCATAGGCAGGTGTTTTGCAGTTCTATCATGCAGATGTTTTTGCTTTGCTTTTTGTACTTCCTTAGCTTGTCTGACCTTGTGTGCGCCTTTGGGTGTCAGCAAATCCTCGTTGACTGGTAGGTTGGAGCAAATGCGCCTACCCATCAGCATTTGGGCTGGTGACAGTCCATTTTGTAGAGGTGCACTCCGGTAGATCAGTAAACTTTTCTGAAAGTCATCTTTGTCCTGTGATTTCTTTAACAAGTTCTTTACAGTTTTAACAGATCATTCTGCCAAGCCGTTGGACTTTGGATAAGTTGGACTTGACGAAGAGTGTTGAAACCCCCATTCCTTGGCAAAGGCAGCAAACTCACTGCTAGAAAACTGGGGACCATTGTCGGAAAACAGTTCGCATGGAACACCATGTCTGGCGAACACAGTCTTTAAATAACTGACAACTGCTTTGCTCGATGTTGACTGCAACGCTCCAATTTCAGGATAGTTCGAAAAGTAATCTGTGACTACCACGTAGCTCCTTCCATCGAAGTCAAATAGATCAGTTCCTACTTTGTAGTAAGGTCTGTGTGGCACTGGATGAGTCATCAGTGGCTCCGCTTGTTGTTTTGGCCTGTAAGTTCGGCAAATTCCAGATGACGCTGTTGTTTGGCTAATATCGTGATTGATCCTTGGCCAGTACATTACTTCTCTGGCCCTCCGTTTACACTTGACTTCACCAAGGTGGCCTTCGTGTATCTTTTCGAGCATCTGCTTGCGCAGTGAGTACGGAATAACACATTTGCTCCCTTTTAGCACAATGTCATCAACCACTGTGAGCTCAGCTCTACAATTCCAATAGTCTTGTATTTTCAAGGGGCAATCCCTTTTGTTGTCAGGCCATCCATTTAGTACTACGCTCTTGAGTTCTTTCATAGTTTCATCTTCAATAGTCTCTCTCCGTATTTGTTCTGTTCTGTCTGCAGTCACTGGCAAAGATGTCACAACCATAACTACATATGCCTGTATCTCAGTGCTATTTTCACTGTCTGCAAGTTCTCTTTTATCCACTGCTCTAGACAATGTGTCGGCTGTGTACATATATTTTCCTTGTGTATATATCATGTGCACGTCATATTTTTGCAGTCGAATTAGCATGCGCTGTATTCGTACTGGACAGTCATTCAACGGTTTGTTCATGATGGACACCAACGGTTTGTGATCGGTTTCCGCTTGAAACATCTGTCCATATACATATTGATGGAAACGCTCACATGCATACACACTTGCCAACAGTTCTTTCTCGGTTTGAGCGTACCTGGTCTCGGCACTTGTCAGTGCTCTGGATGCATAGGCGACAGGTAGCCACTGCTCTTCATGTTGCTGCAGTAGCACTGCTCCCAAGCCGTACTGTGATGCATCTGCCGAGATCCTGGTGCTCTTCTCGGGGTCATAAAACTTTAACACGGGCTCCTGTGTAAGAGTCTCTTTCAGTTTCAGAAAACATTGTTCTTGCTCGTGGCACCATATCCATTCATCCTTTTGTTCAAGGAGACTCCTGGAGAGGTGCTGACTGTGTTGACAGTTGTGGGAAAAACGTGACCATCCCTAGGAAACGTCTGACCTCATCTTTGTTGGTTGGCCTTTCCATGTTGTTGATTGCTGAAGTTTTTCTCGGGTCTGGCTTCACGCCCTCTTCACTCACAACGTCTCCCACAAAGGTAAGTGACTTCACTCTAAACTCACATTTTTCTTTGTTACGTTTAAGGTCTCCTCTCTGAGCTGCAACCTTATCGTGGTAGAGGAGTTTGCGTGTCCCAATGATCCTAGGAGCTATGTTGTCCGGGGGCATAAAGCCCCCTGGTAGGGTCTCCCAAGGCAAACAGGTTCTAGGTGAGGGATCAGACAAAGAGCAGCTCGAAGACCTTTATGAAGATGAAAAACCATGGACCCAGATTTCCCTCGCCCGGACGCGGGTCACCGGGGCCCCCCTCTGGAGCCAGGCCCGGAGGTGGGGCACGATGGCGAGCGCCTGGTGGCCGGGCCTGCTCCCATGGGGCCCGGCCGGGCACAGCCCGAAGAGGCAACGTGGGTCACCCCTCCGATGGGCTCACCACCCATAGCAGGGGCCATAGAGGTCGGGTGCATTGTGAGCTGGGCGACAGCCGAAGGCAGGGCACTTGGCGGTCCGATCCTCGGCTACAGAAGCTAGCTCTTGGGACGTGGAACGTCACGTCACTGGGGGGGAAAGAGCCTGAGCTAGTGCGCGAAGTCGAGAAATTCCGGCTGGATATAGTCGGTCTCAGTTCGACGCACAGCAAGGGCTCTGGAACCACTTCTCTCGAGAGGGATTGGACCCTCTTCCACTCTGGCGTTGCCGGCAGTGAGAGGCGACGGGCTGGGGTGGCAATTCTTGTTTCCCCCCGGCTCAAAGCCTGTACGTTGGAGTTCAACCCGGTGGACGAAAGGGTAGCCTCCCTCCGCCTTCGGGTGGGGGGACGGGTCCTGACTGTTGTTTGTGCTTATGCACCAAACAGCAGTTCAGAGTACCCACCCTTTTTGGGAACACTCGAGGGAGTACTGGAAAGTGCTCCCCCGGGTGATTCCCTTGTCCTACTGGGAGACTTCAACGCTCACGTTGGCAACGACAGTGAAACCTGGAGAGGCGTGATTGGGAAGAATGGCCGCCCGGATCTGAACCCGAGTGGTGTTTTGTTATTGGACTTTTGTGCTCGTCACAGTTTGTCCATAACAAACACCATGTTCAAACATAAGGGTGTCCATATGTGCACTTGGCACCAGGACACCCTAGGCCGCAGTTCCAAGATCGACTTTGTAGTTGTGTCATCGGATTTGCGGCCTCATGTTTTGGACACTCGGGTGAAGAGAGGGGCGGAGCTTTCTACCGATCACCACCTGGTGGTGAGTTGGCTGCGATGGTGGGGGAGGATGCCGGACAGACATGGGAGGCCCAAACGCATTGTGAGGGTCTGCTGGGAACGTCTGGCAGAGTCTCCTGTCAGACAAAGTTTCAATTCCCACCTCCGGAAGAACTTTGAACATGTCACGAGGGAGGTGCTGGACATTGAGTCCGAGTGGACCATGTTCCGCACCTCTATTGTCGAGGCGGCAGATCGGAGCTGTGGCCGCAAGGTAGTTGGTGCCTGTCGGGGCGGCAATCCTAAAACCCCTTGGTGGACACCAGCGGTGAGGGATGCCGTCAAGCTGAAGAAGGAGTCCTATCGGGTCCTTTTGGCTCATAGGACTCCGGAGGCAGTGGACAGGTACCGACAGGCCAAGCGGTGTGCAGCTTCAGCGGTCGCGGAGGCAAAAACTCGGACATGGGAAGAGTTCGGGGAAGCCATGGAAAACGACTTCCGGACGGCTTCGAAGCGATTCTGGACCACCGTCCGCCGCCTCAGGAAGGGGAAGCAGTGCACTATCAACACCGTGTATGGTGCGGATGGTGTTCTGCTGACCTCGACTGCGGATGTTGTGGATAGGTGGAAGGAATACTTCGAAGACCTCCTCAATCCCACCAACACGTCTTCCTATGAGGAAGCAGTGCCTGGGGAATCTGTGGTGGACTCTCCTATTTCTGGGGCTGAGGTCGCTGAGGTAGTTAAAAAGCTCCTCGGTGGCAAGGCCCCAGGGGTGGATGAGATCCGCCCGGAGTTCCTTAAGGCTCTGGATGCTGTGGGGCTGTCTTGGTTGACAAGACTTTGCAGCATCGCGTGGACATCGGGGGCGGTACCTCTGGATTGGCAGACCGGGGTGGTGGTTCCTCTCTTTAAGAAGGGGGACCGGAGGGTGTGTTCCAACTATCGTGGTATCACACTCCTCAGCCTTCACGGTAAGGTTTATTCAGGTGTACTGGAGAGGAGGCTACGTCGGA
Source organism: Nerophis ophidion (assembly GCF_033978795.1). NCBI lineage: Eukaryota > Metazoa > Chordata > Actinopteri > Syngnathiformes > Syngnathidae > Nerophis > Nerophis ophidion. The sequence goes on along the minus strand of NC_084615.1, from coordinate 56,984,097 downwards.
TAGTCGAACCTCGGATTCAGGAGGAACAGTGTGGTTTTCGTCCTGGTCGTGGAACTGTGGACCAGCTCTATACTCTCGGCAGGGTTCTTGAGGGTGCATGGGAGTTTGCCCAACCAGTCTATATGTGCTTTGTGGACTTGGAGAAGGCATTCGACCGTGTCCCTCGGGAAGTCCTGTGGGGAGTGCTCAGAGAGTATGGGGTATCGGACTGTCTTATTGTGGCGGTCCGTTCCCTGTACGATCAGTGCCAGAGCTTGGTTCGCATTGCCGGCAGTAAGTCGAACACATTTCCAGTGAGGGTTGGACTCCGCCAAGGCTGTCCTTTGTCACCGATTCTGTTCATAACTTTTATGGACAGAATTTCTAGGCGCAGTCAAGGCGTTGAGGGGTTCCGGTTTGGTAACCGCAGGATTAGGTCTCTGCTTTTTGCAGATGATGTGGTCCTTATGGCTTCATCTGACCGGGATCTTCAGCTCTCGCTGGATCGGTTCGCAGCCGAGTGTGAAGCGACCGGAATGAGAATCAGCACCTCCAAGTCCGAGTCCATGGTTCTCGCCCGGAAAAGGGTGGAGTGCCATCTCCGGGTTGGGGAGGAGACCCTGCCCCAAGTGGAGGAGTTCAAGTACCTAGGAGTCTTGTTCACGAGTGAGGGAAGAGTGGATCGTGAGATCGACAGGCGGATCGGTGCGGCGTCTTCAGTAATGCGGACGTTGTACCGATCCGTTGTGGTGAAGAAGGAGCTGAGCCGGAAGGCAAAGCTCTCAATTTACCGGTCGATCTACGTTCCCATCCTCACCTATGGTCATGAGCTTTGGGTCATGACCGAAAGGATAAGATCACGGGTACAAGCGGCCGAAATGAGTTTCCTCCGCCGTGTGGCGGGGTTCTCCCTTAGAGATAGGGTGAGAAGCTCTGCCATCCGGGAGGGACTCAAAGTAAAGCCGCTGCTCCTTCACATCGAGAGGAGCCAGATGAGGTGGTTCGGGCATCTGGTCAGGATGCCACCCGAACGCCTCCCTAGGCAGGTGTTTAGGGCACGTCCAACCGGTAGGAGGCCACGGGGAAGACCCAGGACACGTTGGGAAGACTATGTCTCCCGGCTGGCCTGGGAACGCCTCGGGATCCCCCGGGAAGAGCTAGACGAAGTGGCTGGGGAGAGGGAAGTCTGGGTTTCCCTGCTTAGGCTGTTGCCCCCGCGACCCGACCTTGGATAAGCGGAAGATGATGGATGGATGGATGGACGTTTAAGGTTCACCTCCCTTGTCTTGTCTAGCACTTGTCTCAGTCTTTCGTCGTGTTCTTTTTGTGTTGAGCCCCACACTATGATATCATCCATCATTGTCTCAACTCCGGGTATGTGCTCAAAAATCATGTGAATGGTCTTCTGATATACTTCAGGCGCTGACAAGATGCCGTATGGTAGACGAAGAAACCTGTACCTGCCCTCCGGGGTGTTAAATGTGCACAGTCTTGAACTCTCCTCGTCAAGCTTCATCTGCCAGAAACCTGATGAAGCATCTAATTTGCTGAACCATTTTGCGCCAGCAAATTGTGCCATGATCTCTTCCTTGGTTGGTAACTTAAAGTGCTCTCTTTTGATCGCTTTATTTAGGTCTCTTGGATCCAAGCATATTCTTAGGGCACCTGTTTTCTTTTGCACAACAACCAGCGAGCTGACTCATTCGGTTGGCTCATCTATTCTCTTTATGACTCCCAATTTTTCCATTCGCGCTAATTCATCTTTCAGTTTTTCACGCAGAGCAAATGGGACTTTCCTGCACGGGTGCACAACAGGAAACACATTTTTATCTACACATATTTCATGAAGTCCAGGTAGACATCCAAGTCCTTGAAAGCAGTCTTTATACTCTTCCATGAGTGAGTCTTGAGCATTTGCAGTTTCTTGAGATGTCACCACAAACACTCTTTTGACAAGATTGAGCTTTGTGCATGCACTGAGTCCCAGGATTGGTTGTACACTCATATCCACAATCAGCAGCTGTGCTCTCATTTGTCGACCCTTGTGTTTAAAAGTTGCAATACATCCGCCTTTAACAGGAACTCGTTCTCCAGTTTATCCACTTACTTTGGTTTTTACTGGATGGATTTTGCTCTTTACAGTCAATGTTTTGTAATCTTCCAAATAAAGCAGGTTTACGTGAACACCTGTATCTAACTTGAATGGTATTGTCATCTGATTCACTATAATTGGAACAATCCATTCTTCTTTTTCAATTGTGCACGCTTGCACCACATTGACAATAAACTCGTCCTTATCATCATCTTCTTCAACTGTGGGAACTTTCTGTCTTGAAGCTGCTTTACAACACTTTGCATAGTGATTGCTCCTTCCACAGTTGTTACATGTTTTTTCATATGCAGGACAATATTTTGGCTTGTGGCTGCCTCCACATTTACCACATTTAAATTCCACAGATTTGTCTTTTTGATCCCTTTGTTTGGTACACATTTTCTTTTTCCATTGTTCTTTCTGTACGGCATGCACTGTTGTTTCACCTCTTCGTAGCTCTTTTGCTTGTGCTCTGGTGGTCTCAGCTGCTCTACACATACTGATACACTTATCTAACGTAAGCCCAGTTTCTCGAAACAGTCTTTCTCTTGGTGCATTATCCATTGTACCACAAACAATCCTATCTCTCACTAATGAGTCTCTCAGAGTGTCAAATTCACATGTTTTGCTTAGTGTATGAAGCTCCGCCATGTACTGATCAAAAGGTACTCCTTGCTTTTGGTCATGTGTGAAAAACTTATACCTCTCAAATGTCACGTTTTGACGAGGCACAAAGAATTTTTCAAACTTTGTCATTAGCTGTTCCAGTGTCAAATTAGCTTCATCCAGCTGAAAGCTATTATATATGTCCAAAGCATCTTCTCCAATAACATGCAAAAGAATGTGAGCTTTAAGCTTTTCATTATCACCTCCTGCTCCGCTTGCTGCTAAATATATATTAAATCTTTGCTTAAAACGCTTCCAGTTATCGGCAAGATTAGCAGTTAGTAGCATTGGGCTTGGTGGACTTAGCTATTCCATGACTGTACTTTGGGTAAGTTACCGGGAATTCACAGCTTTTTGTTTTGTTGGCTTTCTTCCAACTCAGGCACAAGATCCTCTTCTATATGTTCAATCTGTCCCTTGTCCTCTGTGTCACTTTACCAACACTCATAGTCTTCACACACCGTAGCAAACTCCTCAGAAATGTGGCGTCCTTCGCACGTTGTCACTCACGCGACCGAAGACATCTTCCTTCCACTCGTCTTTCGTGGCTCCCTCGTGGCAAACATTCCTTCCGACGCTGCTCACGGCCACTTCTGACACCATGTGTTGTCTGTCTCAAGATCAATAATCCAGACGAGGCGTGTTGGCTGAGTTTTCAACGTTTACTTTTTAGAACGTGCATATCACAACATCCTAGCTGTCAACATGGCCACATACAACTTCCCCTACCGCGCATGCTCGTCACTCCCGTTGCATGCTGGGTAGTGTAGTTCTATTATTCCCTGGCTCATAACATCACATCATCTATTTGTTTCTCTCACCACAGTCCATCACACTCACTTTCTTCCTTCTTGTGCTTGGAAAAAAACAAGTGATGTCAATCTCTAGCTATAAGCTAATGGTAATGACTAAGATACAATGTTTCATCCATCCATCCATCATCTTCCGCTTATCCGAGGTCGGGTCGCGGGGGCAACAGCCTAAGCAGGGAAACCCAGACTTCCCTCTCCCCAGCCACTTCGTCTAGCTCTTCCCGGGGGATCCCGAGGCGTTCCCAGGCCAGCCGGGAGACATAGTCTTCCCAACGTGTCCTGGGTCTTCCCCGTGGCCTCCTACCGGTTGGACGTGCCCTAAACACCTCCCTAGGGAGGCGTTCGGGTGGCATCCTGACCAGATGCCCGAACCACCTCATCTGGCTCCTCTCGATGTGAAGGAGCAGCGGCTTTACTTTGAGTCCCTCCCGGATGGCAGAGCTTCTCACCTGAGGTAGTTAAAAAGCTCCTCGGTGGCAAGGCCCCAGGGGTGGACGAGATCCGCCCGGAGTTCCTTAAGGCTCTGGATGCTGGGGGCTGTCTTGGTTGACAAGACTTTGCAGCATCGCGTGGACATCGGGGGCGGTACCTCTGGATTGGCAGACCGGGGTGGTGGTTCCTCTCTTTAAGAAGGGGGACCGGAGGGTGTGTTCCAACTATCGTGGGATCACACTCCTCAGCCTTCCCGGTAAGGTTTATTCAGGTGTACTGGAGAGGAGGCTACGTCGGATAGTCGAACCTCGGATTCAGGAGGAACAGTGTGGTTTTCGTCCTGGTCTTGGAACTGTGGACCAGCTCTATACTCTCGGCAGGGTTCTTGAGGGTGCATGGGATTTTGCCCAACCAGTCTACATGTGCTTTGTGGACTTGGAGAAGGCATTCGACCGTGTCCCTCGGGAAGTCCTGTGGGGAGTGCTCAGAGAGTATGGGGTATCGGACTGTTTTATTGTGGCGGTCCGTTCCCTGTACGTTCAGTGCCAGAGCTTGGTCCGCATTGCCGGCAGTAAGTCGAACACATTTCCAGTGAGGGTTGGACTCCGCCAAGGCTGTCCTTTGTCACCGATTCTGTTCATAACTTTTATGGACAGAATTTCTAGGCGCAGTCAAGGCGTTGAGGGGTTCCGGTTTGGTAACCGCAGGATTAGGTCTCTGCTTTTTGCAGATGATGTGGTCCTGATGGCCTCATCTGACCGGGATCTTAAGCTCTCGCTGGATCGGTTCGCAGCCGAGTGTGAAGCGACCGGAATGAGAATCAGCACCTCCAAGTCCGAGTCCATGGGTGGAGTGCCACCTCCGGGTTGGGGAGGAGACCCTGCCCCAAGTGGAGGAGTTCAAGTACCTAGGAGTCTTGTTCACGAGTGAGGGAAGAGTGGATCGTGAGATCGACAGGCGGATCGGTGCGGCGTCTTCAGTAATGAGGACGTTGTACCGATCCGTTGTGGTGAAGAAGGAGCTGAGCCGGAAGGCAAAGCTCTCAATTTACCGGTCGATCTACGTTCCCATCCTCACCTATGGTCATGAGCTTTGGGTCATGACCGAAAGGATAAGATCACGGGTACAAGCGGCCGAAATGAGTTTCCTCCGCCGTGTGGCGGGGCTCTCCCTTAGAGATAAGGTGAGATACAATGTTTCAGTACGATCTTATTGGATTCACTGTGACATTCACCACGCCAACTAGTGGTGGGGAGGTTCGTAACCCCATTTTTTTACACACAAAAAAGAGAAACACATGTGGGGTTGTTTGTCTTACACAAGGAATTTTTTCTTTTAGGTGTCAGATTATGACTTTGTTTCTACATTTCTACATATAAAACACTTCCTTGCTGTGGAAATAACATGTAATGGTACTTCGATGGTCAAAATCTTGCATATATCATGTTTTACACTCTTTAAGCCGCTTTCAGATCGTCTCTTCAGGATGCACCGTTTTGTGGGCGGGTTGATTTACTTTTATTTATTTACTCCACTTCGACTATGTTTTCTCTACATCAGCCATGTTGTAGTTTTTAGCGCTTCCATATTAAGTCTATGACAAATATAAGAATAGATTAGAATTAAATTGAAAAGAAATTCCTTTATTGATCCCTGGGGGAAATTCAGCATCACAGTTTGCTCACTAGAACTATTCGCTACTTTGTATTAGAAATTACGACAGTAGAGGATGCACGTGCTTCAACGAGCCAGTGTGCCCCTCAACAAAAGGATGGAGAAAAGAGGGATCTTATTGACGACAGCATCGGGCTACAATGGCGAACCTTCGGGTAAATTTCGACAATAAATAGATAATCCGCTGACCTCATCGGAAAATAGGTCACAACTTCTGCAAATTCCAAACGGGTAGTTTGTAGGGAAGGCAAGAATGTTTTATAAATATCCCCGCCATACCCTCATCGTTAGATTTTTAATAGTCAGGATTTATGCAGATCCCAAATGTACAAAAACAGGTACCTTTAGGTAAGAAAGGTTAGTTTTGCCTGATAGGTCACCTTTAACTCAAAGAAATAAGAAGTAGTTTGCCAGGTTAAGTGCGCGAAAAAAGGCGAGAGTTGTGGCAAAACTGGTGGCTTGAATAGTGGTTACTTCACCATGACAACGTGCCTGCTCAAAAAGTGCTGAACATCCGACAACTCCTGGCTGACAAGAACATGGCCGTGCTGCAGAAACCTCCATACTCTTTTCGCCTTTCCCAAACTCCATAAGGTCATCTAGCTGGCTGCCACCACCAAGCTGCGGACAATCCATCCTGGCATGTCAAATAAGACTGGGAAAGTGTGTAGTTAAAATGCATCTTTTATGATATACAGTACTTATGTTACATTTTTTATGTTGAATATGTTCTTTTTTTAAAAAATAAGTTGACACTTTTTAGTGTCGTACGAATGTAGTTTTTAATTGAAGATGTATTATAATTGAAACATTTACGTTTATTGTGCATCATTAGCATTGCTATTGTGACAAAACTTCTTCTGAAATTGATATTTCGAAGTGAATTGAACTATATTTATATAGCACTTTTCCCTAGTGACTCAAAACACTTAGTGAAGCCCATTATCTAAGTTACTTTTAAACCAGTGTGGGTGAGACTGGGAGCAGGAGGGGATCTTGCCCCAAGGACAAAACAGCTGTGACTAGGATGGCAGAAGCGGGGATCGAACCTGGAACACTCAAGTTCCTGGCCCGGCCACTCTATCAACGGAACAACACCTCCCTTAGCTTGTTTTCTTTAAACAAAAAAAAAAGTATCATAAGAACACTTGTATTGTCATATTTGACACATTAATTAAGCATTAAAACCGCTACATGGATTTAAAATTAGCTTTAATAGTAAAAATAAGCTTTTGCAAATAAATAGTTTATATTTTCAATAATATCTTGGGATTGTCACATGACTGTCACATTACAACCACTCTTAAAGGCCTACTGAAATGAGATTGTCTTATTTAAACAGAGATAGCAGGTCCATTCTATGTGTCATACTTGATTATTTCGTGATATTGCCATATTTTTACTCAAAGGATTTAGTAGAGAACATCGACAATAAAGTTTGCAACTTTTGGTTGCTAATAAAAAAGCGTTGCCTGTACCGGAAGTAGCAGACGATGTGCGCGTGACGTCACGGGTTGTAGGGCTTCTCCCATCATCACATTGTTTACAATCATAGCCAGCAGCAGCTAGAGCTATTCGGACCGAGAAAGCGACAATTTCCCCATTAATTTGAGCGAGGATGAAAGATTTGTGGATGAGGAAATTTAGAGTGAAAAAAAAAAAGGTTAAAAAAAAGGTGATTGCAGTGGGAGCGATTCAGATGTTATTAGACACATTTACTAGGATAATTCTGGAAAATCCCTTATCTGCCTATTATGTTGCTAGTGTTTTAGTGAGATTATATAGTACCTAAAAGTCGGAGGGGTGTGTCCACGGGTGTGTTGACCCAGTGTCTCTGAGGGAAGCCACGCAGCTGCAGCAGAACGGAAGCTCGGCTGATGTTTCCGGTAAGAGCCAACTTTTTACCACAATTTTCTCACCGAAAACTGCCGGTTGACATGTGGTCGAGATCCATGTTCGCTTGACCGCTCTGTTCCATAGTAAAGCTTCACCTTCGGGAATTTTAATCAAGGAAACACCAGTTGTTTTTGTGTGGCTAAAGGCTAAAAGCTTCCCACCTCCATCTTTCAACTTTGACTTCTCCGTTATTAATTGAACAAATTACAAAAGATTCAGCAACACAGATGTCCAGAATACTGTGTAATTATGCTGTTAAAGCAGACTAATTATAGCTTGGATCGGGCTGGAAAATATTGTCCGCTATAACCCGTGACGCCAAACGCACGCGTCATCATACCGCAACGTTTTCAACACGACAATTCGCGGGAAATTCAAAATTGCAATTTAGTAAACTAAAAAGGCCGTATAGGCATGTGTTGCAATGTTAATATTTCATCATTGATATATAAACTATCAGACTGCGTGGTCGGTAGTAGTGGGTTTCAGTAGGCCTTTAAATGTCTCCTATTCGTCACTCAAATTGGACAAAATTCAATAAACATACACATCTTTAAGTAATGACTTAAGTGTGTCAATAATTACAATTGAAATCAAATACATAAAATGAAAAATAAAATAAATTCATGAAGCGCTGACACACATTCTTGAAATAAACAAACAAATCATGTGATAATTATTTAAATTGTGACATACATGATTATGATTATTTTAATAATAAAATCCATGATTATATCAATATTGAAATGATTATTTTATGATTGAATCAATAAATGTAATTAAAAATGTAATGAATTGATGACAAATTGAATAACACACAAATGTATTTCATTACAATTATAAATAATTAATGACGATTCAAGTGATCAAATATTTATTCATTCATTTCATTTGTACTATTCGAACCTCCTACACATTACGTGTTGCCGACACGCATGATAGCTTCTGTTAAAAGTGTAAAAGTATGTAAGAAGAATATTCAGGAGTCAAACAAGTGCGTATTGTGTTGAATTCAATAGATATGAGTCCATCATGATCACGATGCAGCTTTGATCTGTAATATCTTTGTTACACAAGAATTAATGCCATCAGTTTCACAGAAGTACAGTTCACCTAATAAGTCATCCTTGAAATCATAATTAGGGCACTCAACATCTCCAAACAATAAAGTGCTTCATTCAAACTGTGAAAATGTCTTCAAGGAGCATAATTATCATGATTATATTTAGAGCTGCTGAAATTCGGCAGAGTGGTTATTGAATCATGAACGTTACTCTAAAAGGAGAATATGGATTTGTACTGTAACCTTTTACAGTATTCTGTTATTATGGTTATTTAGGCATGTCACCATTATTAAAGCATAGTTTCTTAAAAAATGTTCAGTCCACAAATAAATCATCTATTGCAATTAAGAATATAACCTTTTCACATTTAAACGGATACTGGTACCTGGTAATCGATACCACTGCTAAATTGTACCAATTTCACGTGTTAATGTTAATTTGTTAAATAATATGAATAAAAATTCATTTTTAAGTGTATTAGTTAATAGTGAGTTGTTTATTTGTACTGTGTATACAAAAAAATTGAACTACGTTCATGTTGTTTATAATGTTGTTTATAATGTGTATTTACGATAAGTTGTGCAAAGAAAGGACATTTTATAATTTTCGGAAGTTTATTTTGTACTTGAAATTGTTTATAGGGTTAGGCGCAATAAGTGCTAACTTCAGCCTAAACCCTTTCGGTCTGCAACATTTTTTTTTATTTTCAATCTATGAATGTACAACTGTTTGTTTGCTTTGTTGACCATTGACCAAAGAACAATAAATAAACAAATTATGAAAACGTTGCTGTCTAATTCTTACTTTTTTTTTTTACACTGCATGAGAATATGCATTCATTTCAGTCTGTCCTGTGTGTGTTGCCATAGTCAGGAAGTAGTCTTTGCTATTACTTTGAATGTACCAGTCTTGTCCTTTGTTGAGTCCTACAAAGTGTTTATACTGTAAGTATTGTAACAATTACACACCAGCCATTTAATTATAACTTGCATCTTAGTTGTGGTTTTCATTAACAAATTTGGAAGTGTTGAAATCTTGTGTTGCTAATCAGTAGTATGTATACGGCACATCCAATGTAAATTAGCATCGAGCTAGTGCATTTTGAAAAGTACTTTTGACCGCTTTCTATCATGCTTGTTTGTTGGTATAAAAACTTGCAACATTGATTTAGAAACAGTCCGCTAATAATACCCCTGTTTGCTCACCAAGTACCGAGTCTGCAACCGGAAGTGACGTCACATGCAACAGATGTATCGGATAATAATACCGTTAAAGTTTGATCAAGTGAAATTAGTTAAACAGACGACAATGGTAAATATGAAAAAAACACTAACTTATTTGTTATTACCCGAATGGAAAGGGATAGTGGACACAACATTCATTAAATCATTGATGTAATAAGTTGAAAAATACGGACACGTTTGTTACTGGATACTTTTAAATACACTTCTTTCTGCCTTGGAGACGTTGAATGTAAAATGCAACTAGAATTATTTGATACTTGTTTACATGGACAAATGTGTTGTTTTATATAACATGTGTTTAGTTTGTATTCTGAGCTGTCGTGCAGCTGCTTGCTCCAAGTATCCTACAGGCTCCCCTGTGTCACGATCTAGTGAGCGTTGCTTACAGTGTGACCCCCAAGGACGCAGAGAAAGGCAAGCGGAATGCAGGTAAACTAAACTTAACAGAAAGCAGGGAACAAATGCTGGCACACAAAGTAAACTATCAGTACAACGATCCAGCCCCGTGTGCAGGGCAGGCTGGCTCATAAAGAAATCTGATTGGCAACGGGTAACAGGTGTGTCTAGAATGTCAATCAGAGACAGGTGAGTGAGGCAGCGCTCAGGACAGAAGGGCAGTGACAGGAAACAGACACCACAATTAAGAGTGCTGGTCGGAAAAAAAAGCACAGAATACAAGAAAACACAAAAATGACCAAACTGTCAGTAGCAGGCCTGACACCATGTTTACCTTTAAACAACTTGAATAAAATACATTTAGATGTTGACTCGGTTTCCAGCTATGCACAAGTAAACACGCTGTAGGACTGCTTGTATCAGAGATTTTACATGCAAGCACGTTTATAATCACATACTGTATTTGTTTCTTTGCTGGTATAGGACTAATACTAATATCGGACAGCGACAACACTAATAATAAACTCTATTGGCCCATTGCAACTCTGTCATAAATGAAAACCACTTCCCTTGTGTAATCCCTCTGGAAAGGGTAATGTTTGAGTATATAGATACATGAACATAACTTTGTTCTGCTCACGTCTATGAACAAAACCTGTAAAAGTACTGGGCACCAAATACCATTGGTTCTCAAATGGGGGTACACGCACCCCTGGGGGTACTTGAAGGTATGCCAAGGGGTACGTGAGATTTTTTTTTAATATTCTAAAAATAGCAACAATTCAAAAATCCTTTATAAATATATCTATTAAATAATACTTTAATAAAATATGAATGTAAGTTCATAAACTGTGAAAAGAAATGCAACAATGCAATATTCAGTGTTGACACCTAGATTTTTTGTGGACATGTTCCATAAATATTGATGTTAAAGATGTCTTTATTTGTGAATAAATGTTTAGAATTAAATTCATGAATCCAGATGGATCTCTATTACAATCCCCAAAGAGGGCACTTTAAGTTGATGATTAAGTCTATGTGTAGAAAAATCTTTATTTATAATTGATTCACTTGTTTATTTTTCAACAAGTTTTGAGTTACTTTTATATCTTTTTTTCCAAATACTTCAAGAAAGACCACTACAAAAGAGCAATATTTTGCACCGTTATACAATTTAATAAATCAGAAACTGTTGACATTGTGCTGTATTTTACTTCTTTATCTCTTTTTTTCAACCAAAAATGCTTTGCTCTGATTAGGGAGTACTTAAATTAAAAAAAGTTTCACAGGAGGTACATCACTGAAAAAAGGTTGAGAACCACTGCCATATACTGTATATAGTATTCATAATATTGCAACAAATATTCATTAACTTCGCCGCAATGATTTTGTGCAAATGTATATCCAAATAACAATTAAATATATATTCCTTTTCTTCACACCAGTAGAGTTTAACTTAGTGTACCGGTAATCAATCAATCAATCATTCAATAGTTACTTATATAGCCCTAAATCACTAGTGTCTCAAAGGGCTGCACAAACCACAACACAAACCACTACGACATCCTCGGTAGGCCCACATAAGGGCAAGGAAAACTCACACCCAGTGGGACTCACACCCAGTGGGACGTCGGTGACAATGATAACTATGAGAACCTTGAAGAGGACCACATATGAGGGCAACCCCCCCTCTAAGGGACCGAAAGCAATGGATTTCGAGCGGGTCTAACATGATACTGTGAAAGTTCAATCCATAGTGGATCCAACACAGCCACGAGAGTCCAGTCCAAAGCGGATCCAACACAGCAGCGAGAGTCCAGTCCACAGTGGAGCCAACAGGAAACCATCCCAAGCGGAGGCGGATCAGCAGCGCAGAGATGTCCCCAGCCAATACACAGGTGAGCGTTCCATCCTGGGTCCCGACTCTGGAGGAGCAGGTAATGCAAGATATGTCTGAATAAGTAAAGGCAGCAATTCACAGATACAGTATACTGCTTAAACAGACACAGAAAAACCATAGTAAACACACATTTCAACAAAAAATAGACAAAGATTAACATGAAACTACTCACAGTTCCCATAACAGTACATTTAGAATCCTGCATTTAGCATTAGCTTTGATATCGGCAGTGCCATTAGCTTTAGCATTAGCTTGATCATGGATAAATCTCATTGACGGTTAAGACACATATAATTCAAAAATGCCTTACCAAACCTCTTTAAGGACACACAAAACAATATCCATATAGGCACTTGAACATGAAAATGGAGATGTTTGAATAAAGAGGGCTTTCAGGTTTTCCTACATTTCCCACAATGCATTGCCGTTTACCCTTTTGGTAGGCTCCACTTGTAGACACGCCCATCGTTGTTGATCATTTATGCAGTGATACTGATGATACCGATTGTCAACTGCCAATATCAAAGTGTGCTATCTCTTATCGCATTTTAAGCTTACTTCTGGACATTAGGAAGCGGCTGAACAGAATTATCAGTGGCGAAGGTGAGCATGGATTGCTGCGATCAACTAATCCGATGTGACGTTTTGGAAACAACTTCTTTGTTTTTGTCCGGATCATTTCATTTCAGGTAATTAAGAAAAAATTATAGTTAGAAATACATTTTAAAAACAAATACAGCCCCACTTTACATTTGCATTGCTTTGTTGAATAATTTTGATTTTGAGCAGTTGTATTGATAAAAAAAAAAAAAAAAATGTTCTCACTTTTTTTTTCCCAACCGTAGTCTCCTCATATAAAAAAAAAACTGTAGCAACACGAGAACAGCATTTTTCCAATTCTGCCTTATAGTCACAGTGTGCTGAGATGATTAAATGTTAGTTATCCGTGATTATCCGGGGTGTCGGTGACGCATGGTGGTAAAGGGGTTAGTGCGCGTGCCTCACAATACGAAGGTCCTGGACCGCGAGTCCAACTCTGCGTAATGCAGCCTTTACGTTACTTTTTTTTTTTTTTTTTTTTAATATATAGTCTTTTAACTGACATTTTCTTTAACTGACGCAAGGCTGAAGCTTAGAGATGACAGAGCTTTCGCCGCTGCTGCTCCCAAGCTCTGGAACGACCTACCTCTGAGTGTTAGACAAGCCTCCTCTCTTCCTGTTTTTAAATCTCTCTCAAAAACATACTTTTATTCCTTGGCTTTTAACACTGAGTGATATCCATCCTGCAATGGCGCCCCATTAGACACCTGCTATGAACCTGTTTTTATGTTTTATTTATTTATTTTTTATCATGTTCTGTTTGTGTTGTGTTGTTTGCTCGGTTCTCATATTATCTTTTAACCTGCCCATTGTACAGCACTTTGGCTACCCCTGTGGTAAGTTTTAAATGGGCTTTATAAATAAAGTTGATTTGATTTGATTTGATTTGATCTGGGTTTGATCCTGGGCTCTTTCTGTGTGAAGTTTGCATGTTCTCCCTGTGACTCCTGCTTCCTCCCACCTCCAAAGACATGCACCTGGGGATAGGTTGATTGGCAACACTAGTGTGTGAATGTTGTCTGACTATGTGTGTGCGATGAGGTGGCGAATTGTCCAGGGTGCACCCCGCCTACCGCCCGAATGCAGCTGAGATAGGCTCCAGCACCCCCGCAACCCTGAAAAGGGACAAGCGGGAGAAAATGGATGGCATCCGGGTGTCAAAATTGGGTCATGACTCTCGCCTTGATGACACAATGTCCACTGGGTTCATACAGATAAACACAAAAGCTTTCTAGACTCTTAGCATTTTAAAGTCTTTCAAAGTGTGGGTTGAAAAATTAAGTAGTTCACAAAGTCTGGGTATCAAACATCGGGGAAGATGTCATGATCTCTCCTCCACTCAGACTTCCTGATCTGGTAAGGATGCTCCTTACCAGATCTCCATTTCTCCTTATATCGAGTAAGGGACTTCTTATCTAGTGACTCACAGCATTTCTTTATCATACCAAAGCTGGTCCAATGAAATGGTTGGTTCAACGAAATACGACAAAAATATCACTTGTTCATTGATTAAACAAAGCCTACCAATATGGCTGCCAGAAATGCATTGTGGGATACTTTAGCAAAAAAAACCAAAGCCATCAATACAGATAGCCTGTGTATCGGCTGGGACATCTCTGCGCTGCTGATCCGCCTCCGCTTGGGGTGGTTACCTGCTGGCTCCACTGTGGACGGGACTCTCTCTGCTGAGTTGGATCCACTATGGATTGAACTTTCACAGTATCATGTTAGACCCGCTCGATATCCATTGCTTTCGGTTCCCCTAGAGCAGGGGTCGGCAACCCAAAATGTTGAAAGAGCCATATTAGACCAAAAATACAAAAACAAATCTGTCTGGAGCCGCAAAAAATTAAAAGCCATATTACATACAGATAGTGTGTCATGAGATATAAATTGAATTATGAGGACTTAAAGGAGACTAAATGAGCTCAAATATACCAACAAATGAGGCATAATGATGCAATATGTACATACAGCTAGCCTAAATAGGATGTTAGCATCGGTTAGCTTGCAGTCATGCAGTGACCAAATATGTCTGATTAGCACACTCCACACAAGTCAATAACATCAACAAAACTCACCTTTGTGCATACATGCGCAACATTATATGTTTGGTGGACAAAATGAGGCGGAAAAAGAAGTGGCATAAAAAACGTCCTAGAGAGTCGGAGAAAGTTATCCATGTAAACAAACTAGGGTGAGTTCAAGGACCGCCAAAATTAGTAGGACAAAACGTCGCTCGCCAAATACTCGAATCAGTGAAGCATGTTTAATACAAACAGTGCGCTTTATACCAATTAGGGAGGTTTGTGTCATGTTTTTCCTCCTATTGAAACCAAATTAAAACAAAAAATATGTTTTTTCCCCTCATCATTTCCATTTTTCCTATATTTTTGAAAAAGCTCCAGAGAGCCATTAGGGCGGCGCTAAAGAGCCGCACAGCTCCGGAGCCGCGGGTTGCCGACCCCTGCCCTAGAAAGGGGGGTGGGGGTGGGAAATGCGGTCCTCTACAAGGTTTCTCATAGTCATCATTGTCACCGATGTCCCACTGGGTGTGAGTCCCACTGGGTGTGATTTTTCCTTGCCCTTATGTGGGCTCTAACGAGGATGTCGTTGTGGTTTGTGTTGTGGTTTGTGCAGCCATTTGAGACACTAGTGATTTAGGGCTACGTAAATAATCATTGATTGATAGATTGATTGATATACAGACACAATTTCTTTGTGATCACGTCTGTAATGACTGAAAGCAAGAAGCCAGTTGGGGCAGCACGGTGGGACAGGGGTTAGTCTGTATGGACTTTGCATGTTCTCTCCGTGAATGCGTGGGTTCCCTCCGGGTACTCCGGCTTCCTCCCACCTCCAAAAACATGCACCTGGGGATAGGTTGATTGGCAACACTAAATTGGCCCTAGTGTGTGAATGTTGTCTGTCTATCTGTGTTGGGCCTGCGACAAAGGACAAGCGGTAGTTGATGGATGGATGGAAGAAGCCAGTTTTCCCTAGTATATCTCAAACGGCAAAGCGCCCCCTGCTGGAGCTTTCCAGTTATCTGTGCTGGTATCATAGTAATGCTAGCTCTATATAATGTACATTACTGTACTTACATTAAAACAATAAACATTTTTAAGATGGCAAATATAAAAAGATTTATATGACCATTGATTTACAGGAACGACCCTGCTATTGAAAATTACTGAATTGTGAATGGCTACTATTTTCACATCCTGTCACACGACTTGATCATCAACAGCCAGCTTGGTGTGGCTAATGCATCTATGCTAACTGAATATATAATACGTGTACATTTTTGCATTTAATGAAAATAAGTATAGTAGTGATTTGTGTTATTTTAATGGCGTATGTCTGTGTCATTTGCATCATTGACAACAAAACTTCTGAATAACATTTTTATCTGCTGCTGGAATAATGTGATAGACTGTGCTAGGGTTGTATGGTATACCGGTATTGGCACAGTATCGTAATACCAATGAATCATATTCAGTACTATAATGCCTCTGAAAAGTACTGGTCCGCAACCTCCCCGGCACCCCCGTCGTCGTCACGCCGTGTTATTACTGGTTTACAAGTAGAGGAGCATGTTTGGCAGTGCACACACACGGAGTACTTACAAACAGACACAGTGTCCATCCATCCATTCATTTTCTACCGCTTATTCCATTTGGGGACACGGGGGGCTCTGGTGTCTATCTCAGCAACAATCAGGCGGGGTACACCCTGGACAAGTCGCCCCTCATCGCAGCAGACACAGTGTGTAGACAGACAAGGGAGAACGGATGCATTTTGGCTTAAAAACTAAAGATAAAGGTGAAGTTATAACGCTGAAACGCCCTCAGGAAAAAGTGCTTTAAGACATGACTAGCAATCTCGCAGCAAAAGTCCAGCCCCAGTCGGCAGTGTTTTAGCTACTTCTAAATCACTAATCCTCGCCTCCATGGCAACAAGTAAAATACAATTTCTTATAAGTAACATCCCTGCAGGAAGAAGAATAGTTAAACATGCTTCACATCACACCGTAGCTCACCGGAGTTAAAATGTAAACAAACACCACTGGTGGATCAACACCTAACATAATGATACCAAGTACATAGCGGATCTAGTCGATACTACCATGATTACGTCGATATTCTTTGGCATTACAAAATCTTCTTTTGTTTTTTTTTAATGTATATTATGTTTCTAAACTCAGGACACATGAAGACTTTGAATATGACCAATACATGATCCTGTAACGACTTGGTATCGGACTGACACCCAAATTTGTGGTATCATCGAAAACTAATTCAAAGTATCAAACAACAGAAGAATAAGTGATTATTACATTTTAACAGAAGTGTAGATAGAACATGTTAAAAGAGAAAGTAAGCAGCTATTAACAATAAATGAATAAGTAGATTAGTATTTCATTTTCTACCACTTGTCCTTAATAATTTTGACAAAATAATAGAATGGAAAATAACAAAAAATGTTACTGCTTTTGTCAGCAACTAAATTAGCAGCCTTTGTTTGTTTACTTACTACTAAAAGACAAGTTGTCTTGTATGTTCACTATTTTATTCAAGGAAAAACTTGCAATAAGAAACATATGTTTAATGTATGCTGTTGTTTGCTAAAATAAAGCCAATATTAAAATTTTTTGTGGTGCCCTTTATTTACAAAAGTACCGAAAAGTATCTAAATAATTTTGGTATCTGGAGAACACTAGACTGTGTTTGTGTTGACCTTTGTGACTTTTCTCACAAGTGTTTACCAAATCTGCAGCTATGACTATGTCATTGAACTGTAATAAAATGTTTTACTGTGTAAAATTAATTACTGGAACTATGCTGAAAGACAGAAGGGTCCTTCCTCATCATGTCCAGTGTTTGTTGGCGTTACAAACATATAGCGCACTTACTTTGATTTTTCACGGCGGTATCAGCGATTCCACGTCACCCGAGCCTGCAAATCCATCATCAGCAGCACGTAATTACGTTTAATCGCTGGAGCGCACACTAAACAATCTCCTCCTTGTGCAGTATAGGTAGATGAAAGCGTTTGCAGGACGACAGTAAGCACTCTTCTGAGGAGCCCAGTCAAACTAATTAACTCAATGACAGCAAACACGGTGCAGCGAGAGGACGGCTGGCAAAGCGATGAGTCAAAATCCTGACACGCATTAAAGTAACTCGTGGAACAAAGTGCCCTGAGCACGCCTCACGCCCCCGCACACACGAAGCAGGTGCACGCTCACGAGTACATGCTGCAAGGTGATGCAAACATGAGTGTGTTCTGAAGGATACGCTGTTAGACTCCATTGATTATCTGCTTCTCACTGGCAGATTTTGCATGACACACCTGGCAGTGAGTGGGACATCTGTTGCACTCACTTACATCACCGAATGCTGTGAGAGAGAACACTCTGTTCCTGTACTCACAGCCCTCTGACAATCTCTTCACACTTTTAAGAGCTTGCAAAGAGATGACACTTCAGCCATTAGCACCTCTGTGGGATGAACTATGGATTGAAATCGTGCATTATTAAAGACAGTCATATACTGGAAGTGTTTGATCCCCTGCTGATTTTATACGTTGAGACCCTGACAAAATAAATGTTCATGGCAGGTTTATTCTGCCAGAATTGCAAATTGACATTAAACAAAAGTTGTAAATGAATGTGTAGTTAATTGAATAAGACATGGCAACATTAAATTGGCCCTAGTGTGTGAATGTGAGTGTAAATGTTGTCTATCTGTGTTGGCCCTGCGATGAGGTGGCGACTTGTCCAGGGGGTTCCCCCGCCTTCCGCCCGATTGTAGCTGAGATAGGCTCCAGCACCCCCCATGACCCCGGAGGGAATAAGCGGTAGAACATGGATGGATGGATGGATGTATAAATACACACAACAAAAATATAAGGGTAGCAATTCTTTGTGAGCTGAACTCAGATATAAAATGTTTTCATTGCGTACAAAAGCTATTTAGGTTATACTTTTATCCTGCTTTTCTACCTTCAAGGTACTCAAAGCACTTTAAAGGCCTACTGAAACCCACCACTACCTACCACGCAGTCTGATAGTTTATATATCAATGATGAAATATTAACATTGCAACACATGCCAATACGGCCTTTTTATTTTACTAAATTGCAATTTTAAATTTCCCGCGAGTTTCTTGTTGAAAACGTCGCGGAATGATGACGCGTACGCGTGACGTCACGGACTGTAAGAGACGGCTAAAAGTCATCTCTGTTCAAGGCGTAAATACACACTATATTAAACATCTGTGTTGCAGAATCTTTTGCAATTTGTTCATTTAATAATGGAGACTATAAAGAACAATGCTGTTGGTGGAAAGCGGTAGATTGCAGCTGTCTTTAGCACCGAGACACAACCGGTGTATCTTTGTTTGTTGTAAAGCTTTAACACAGAGCGGTCAAGCGAACATGTTTTCTCTACGTCAACCAGCATGTTTTGGATGGGGAAATTGTGATATATATCTTACCGGCTGCGATGAGGTGGCGACTTGTCCAGGGTGTACCCTGCCTTCTGCCCGATTGTAGCTGAAATAGGCGCCAGCGCCCCCCGCGACCCCAAAAGGGAATAAGCGGTAGAAAATGGATGGATGGGGATGGATGGATATCTTACCGGAGAAATCATTGGATTATTCTTCATCCTGCAGCAACTATTTAAAAGGCAGCTGTGAGCTTGGCTCCTCGGCTTCTCTCTGACACACTTTGTGTTCACCATAGCCATCCGACCTCGAGGTATGTCTTTACAATCTTTAAAATCTCACTAAAACACTATTAAAACTATAAGCAGATAAGGGATATTCCAGAATTATCCTAGTAAATGTGTCTAATTCCATCTGAAACGGCCAGGAGCCGTCGCTTTTTTTTTCTTTTTTTCTAGTCCTTCACTATCAGTATCCTAATTCACGAATATTTCATCCTCGCTCAAATTAATGGGGAAATTGTTGCTTTCTCGGTCCGAATTGCTCTTACTGCTGGTGGCTCCCATTATAAACAATGTGAATATGTGTGGAGCCCTGCAACTCGTGACGTCACGCGCACATACTTCCGGTAAAGGCAGGGCTTTTCTATTAGCGACCAAAAGTTGCGAACTTTATCGTCGATGTTCTCTACTAAATCCTTTCAGCTAAAATATGGCAATATCGCTGATCAAGTATGACACATGGAATGGACCTGCTATTCCCGTTTAAATAACAAAATCTCATTTCAGTAGGCCTTTAACACTATTTCCACATTCACCCATTCACACACACATTTCGACCCGTTTCACAAAATGAGGAAGACAATGAGAGCCGCAACTATTCTCACCAGATGACAAGAATAAGGGCATGCTATGAAGCCATTGCCTTAAACACCTTCTACAACATGTACAAAATGCTTGCCAGTCCAGCAACATGTTGTGAGAGGCTTCCGCAGATGCATGCACACGACTGGAAGGCATACTGGGTGACGCAGAGTACACTGACGGTTGTGATATAAACAACTTTAACACTCCTACTAATATGCACCACATTGTGAACCCACACAAAAGAAGGATGACAAACACATTTCGGGAGAAAATCCTGACAGTAACACAACATAAACGCAACACAACAAATACCCAGAATCCTTTGTATCCATGACACTTCCTGACTATGTTATACACCCCGCGAGCACCAAACCCGCCCACCTCAACCATGCCGAACCCTGGCCTAGATAATTCACCCGCCTCACAGCCGAGTGTATCAAAATGTTGATTAGACCTGCTAAACAATGCACACGTCTGCCTTAGGCTGGCCACGCATCCCAGACATGCTTAATATAGATAGATAGATAGATAGATATATAGATAGATAGTACTTTATTGATTCCTTCAGGTGAGTTCCTTCAGGAAAATTAAAATTCCAGCAGCAGTGTACAGAGTTGGTACGTGATATGTGATGTGTAGTGAGAACGCTGGCCATGAAAATACTGGAATTTTTTCAGTTCCAGGAATGGTGTAGAGATACAGTATGTGTATTATCATGATGCAACATGGCATATCAATCAATCATCCATCCATCTATTTTCTACCGCTTATTCCCTTTGGGGTCGCGGGGGGCGCTGGTGCCTATCTCAGCTACAATCGGGCAGAAGGCGGGGTACACCCGTGACAAGTCGCCACCTCCTTGAAGGGCCATCAATCAATCAATCAAAATGTATTTATGTAGCCCTAAATCACAAGTGTCTCAAAGGGCTGCACAAGCCACAACAACAACCTCGGCTAAGATCCCACATCAGGGCAAGAAAAAACTCAATTTAATGGGATACAATGACAAATGTTGGAGGGGACCGCCTCTCTTTTCTGCTCTGGCCCCCTCTCCTGCATGGAGAGATGAGCAAGTGGTCATGGATCAGTTTCCACAGGGGACGCGCTAGCTGTTCCAAGTCGGGACTAGAGGTCGACCACCCCTTTGTGCATCAGTCGGCGACGTGTCTTTGCTCTGACTTGTCTCCATGCAAGACGATTCCCTGCTGACCTCCGTATGGACTGGACTCTCACACTATTAACTGTATCCACTTGGCATCCATTGCACCGGTCACCCATTTCTCATTGTTCACATTGGTTTGAGTTTTTTCTTACTGGGATGTGGGATCATATCCAAGGATGCCGTTGAGATCTGTGAAGCCCTTCGAGGCATTTGTGATTAAGGGCTGAATAAATAAACTTAGGATTCATTGACTTTGATGTTCAATTATTGGGTTATAAAGTGTTTGTTGCAGCAGCTGTCTTGTTGGTGTCGTCTTGTAGGTGAACTTTTACTGAATGCGGAGGTCCAAAGCTGGTGTGTTTACACGTAGTTTGTGTTTGGTAGGTTGGATGTATTGACACATTTTCTTTGGAGCCGTCTTATGTTAGAAAAATGAACATTTAATAACAAATCTGTTGGATATTCTTGCAGTCATCATGTTTATTACACACTCAACACTTCAACGTCCGTCACATCGTGCTAGGTGGTTGTCTTTTTCCAGGTGTTAGTTCTCTGGCTATTAAAAACTCACCAAGCTGCTGTCAATTTCAGATTCACCGCGCTTAGATTTATTTTAAAGTTTCAGTGATAGCAGCAAAGTAATACAATTCCTGACTGGCCACCTGGGAAAAAAAAGTATTCCTATCTGTCTGCTTGCCTTTTTTTTTAGCAGATATAATTTTCTTGAAGAAGGGGTTTGACCTTTATCTCCTGTTTCACTTGGATTTCCATGGCAACAGGTAATGTGCTGGCTTTTCTTGAGGAGATTGTAGGGTGTTGCCGCTCGCAAATACCTCACCTCTTTGTGTCTTGGAGTGTATTGAGTGTGACTAAAACTCATATGTATTCTAATGGCATACTATGGTGATTATATTATAGTTAGCAAGCAGAAATATGGAAAAATCTAAGTATTAATTTGATCAAGTGTAAATTTAAGCTCGCAATATGTGTAGCTGGCATTTAAAAATAATACAATCCTTCAGTAATAAAACTGCACATTTTATAGTCCGCAGCCACAAACATGCAATAATCACCATGTTGGTATAACAGACTGTGGAGAGACGGAGCCGACGAGCCGACAGCAGGGTAGGACAAACGGCGGTCCTACTCATGATGGCGGCCAGGGGGCGGAGTGTGCGGCGGAGCGGAGAGGCGGGGCGTGCTTGGAGCGACGCTGCGGCAATCCAAGTCAGGTGCATAAACCACACACCTGCTCTCAATCCCTGCATCTTCTCCTGCAGTTTAAAAGGGGAGAAGGAGGAGCAATCGAGGCAAAGGAAGTAGGAGACAACCAGACGAAAGACCAGACGAGCGAGCAGACGAGGGAGAACCAATGGGAGCCACAGAGCGACAAAGAACAGCACAGGAAGACGGGCGACTGAAAAGGAGACCGGCGCAAGCAGAGAAGGAGGCACTGAAAGAGCGACCAACTGACACTGCAAGCGACTTTATTTGCAAAAATAAAGAGTCAAACCTGTGCAAGGCGATGTCCTCCGTTAATGATCCATGCAACCCACACGATGGCGGCAGGAAGCCGTTTACACACATCTATGAGGTGAATCAACTATTTCAACATTTAAAGAAACCAGATTGTCCGATAAGATATGATTTTTCTACAGAACTTTCTGATATAAATGTTGTTTTTCTATTCATCATGATCACAAAATCACATTTATGTGTGAATAAATCCTCACTCTGCTTTGTATCAAAGTTCTTTGAGCTGCTGTAATGCATTACCCATCCATTCATTTTCTACCGCTTGTCCCTATAATTAAATGTTTATTACTGGAAAACACAGAATCTGTATGTTTATAAACCATTGTGTTTAATTCAATAGTTGACGAGAGCTATGGTTTTGAGGCGCTTAAAGTACCAGTGGAGTGGAAAAACAAGTTGACTTTATGTGCTTACTTGTTTTTCATTGCATGCATTAAACCAGTGGTTCTCAACCTTTTTTCAGTGATGTACCCCCTGTGAACATTTGTTTTAATTCAAGTACCCCCTAATCAGATCAAAGTATGTTTGGTTGAAAACAAGAGATAAAGAAGTAAAATAAAGCACTATGTCATCGGTTTCTGATTTATTACATTGTATAACAGTGCAAAATATTGCTCATTTGTAGTGGTATTTCTTGAACTATTTGGAAAAAAAGATGAAAAGATAAAAATAACTAAAAACTTGTTGAAAAATAAACAAGTGATTTAATAGTAATTAAAGATTTTACACATAGAAGTAATCATCAACTTAAAGTGCCCTCTTTGGGGATTGTAATAGAGATCCATCTGGATTCATGAACTTAATTCTAAATATTTCTTCACAAAAAAAGGAATGTTTAACATCAATATTTATGGAACATGTCCAGAAAAAATCTAGCAGTCAACACTGAATATTGCATTGTTGTATTTTTTTCACATTTATTGAACTTAAATTCCTATTTTGTTGAAGTATCATTCAATAATTATATTTATAAAGGATTTTTGAATTGCTACTATTTTTAGAACATTTAAAAAAAATCTCACGTACCCCTTGGCATACCTTCAAGTACCCCCAGGGGTGCGCGTACCCCCATTTGAGAACCACTGCATTAAACCATATCAAATTGTATTAACAATCTGCAAAGTATGTAATAAAACTGTCAAAATGCCACAAATTCAGTCAGCCATTTTGAATATTCCGCTGCGAACACCTTTGGTTATGTCCGTAGATTCTACGTCAGTGTAGTAACACTTCTGCACTCTGACCATAATGCAGGAATCCAATCCAAACCTTGAAACCGTGAAAAACCCATATGCTTGGCTTTTTTATGCGTTCAAAGTTGTAAATAAATAGCTAACAATTGAGTCAACGGATCGAGGGTCCTCTGTTGCACCCATTATACCCTCTCTAAAAACATCTAAAAAGTGATAATAATCCTCCATTTTCATTTTGTGACCTGAAAATTAAACTAAATATGAGTGATTGTTATTATAAGCGCCAACGCAGACTGACCATTGATGGCTTGTACTTGTATAGTGCTTTTCTAACTTTTTAAAGAACTCAAAGCGCTTTGACACTATTTCCACATTCACCCATTCACACACAAATATTCACACACTGATGGCGGGAGCTGCCATGCAAGGCGCTAACCAGGACCCATCAGGAGCAAGGGTGACGTGTCGCGCTCAAGGACACAACGGACGTAACTAGAATGGTAAAAGGTTGGGATTGAACCAGGAACCCTCAGGTCGCTGGCACGGCCAGTCTCCCAACTGCGCCACGTCGTCCCTTTATTAATTATCGATTACCTGGTCGTAGACAAATGTGGCCATGGACAGACAGGCCGGTCGACTTTCACGTCCCAATATGGCGAAAAAGACCCCAAAAAACGCTTCCTGCAAACTTGTTTTAACCCTTCATGACAACTGTGATTGAATTTTCATAGAAACAGAATCATGCAAATGCCTCGTTAGTCAACATCCCAGTGAGAGTAAATGTTTTTTTATTATGGTTTAAAATGGTTTGTATGTTTAGAACCTAGCAATACTGAGGATGCTAGTGTCACAATAAAGCTGCATCCGCCGGGTAGCAGTCGGCAGCTAAAACCTAACGCTCATCCTCTTTGTGTTCAGACTCAGAAATATAAAGTCCTGGATCATAATTTTGAAAGTTTGCTTGGTTAGCATTGTTTTTGATGGGAAAAGGATCTTTGGTTACTCCTGCTACATCACACCATTACATGACTGGCTTTCTCTCCAATTCTTAAAATGGCTGGAGAATCTCCATGAGATTGATACTATTTTCCATCCATCCATTTTGTACCGCTTAATCCCTTTGGAGTCTCGGGGGGTGCTGGTGCCTATCTCAGCTACAATCGGGCGGAAGGCGATGTACACCCTGGACAAGTCGCCACCTCATCACAGGCATATCTATTTATTCTCACACTTTGGAAATCTTTTGGTGTTATAAATCATATATATATTAAAATAACTTCAATAAGAGGCAATTTGTTTTACCACTCTACTGGCATTTTAAGACATGATTATGGATGAATAGGTCGGTCCAGAATAAAAAGCCTGACAAGCCTCAAAGACTTGTGGGATGTAGTTTTCCCATGTCTGTATTACAGCAATCTGCCTGGACTCCTAACATGTTTCTGGTGTAGCTGCATGGCAATATTTATATTTTTTTTCTTCATGATCTTTTTGATTATAATCCAGCAAAGTACAAATATTTCTTTCATACTGTATGCGTTGTTTTGAATGAGGTGAATGTTTACTTTAGTTCAGTGTAGTTTAGTTTATTAAGGAGCCCCATTAGTCTACACTGCAGTGGAAACTATTCTTCCTGGGGTCCAGGCAAAAACATCACACAATCACAAAACTAAAGATTACAATGCAGTACAACATGATCAAATAATAAAATATTGTAATAAAAACAAATATTGAAAAGGGGAACTTCACTTTTTTGGAGAATTGTCTATCATTCACAATCCTTAAGAGAGACAAGAACACACATGACTTGTTAATGCAATCTAGCTCCTAAATGAATCAATGTTGATAAAAGTCAGCAAACAATGAAGCTAATGAGAGCCACAACGTCATTGTGTCTATGGCGCCCATAAAACCCACTAAAAACATCCAAAAAGCCCCAACAATTCTTTATTTAAATTTCTTGACCTAAATTTTAACCAAGTATTTGTTGCGATTCGTGACTCGGATCTTCACATGTTGTTTATTTTTCCATCTTTGTTTTCATTCTCTTTCTGAACCACTTACTTCCTGTTTAGTTCGTCACCATGGTACTCATCAGTCCACCTGCTACTTCCGGTCCACACACACCAGTTTGTCTATTCACCCTCCTATTTAAGCCAGCCTTTTTGTTCATTTCTTTCTGGGTTCATAATTTACTCTCACGCCACAGGGGACGACGGCTACTTCTCTATGCTTATATTCACGCTAGCTTCTCACGCTAAGCCACTTGTTTATTCCAGTTTACATACTGATGATTTGTTTTTTCTTTTTGTGCCTACGTGCCATTTTATTTGTCTATTTGTACTTCCTAGTTTTCATACTAGCGTTTTTGGTTTGCCTTTTTATTAGCTCCAGTGTTTTTGTTATTTAGCTCTCTTTGTTATTTACAATAAATGTATTATTTCTTACCTCTTGCCGTTTTCATGTCCACGCATCCACGAAGGAACATTTCCGGCAGCACTGTGCCAACCAGTCCTCACAGTATTAGGAGTATTGTTATTATAAGCACCAATTTACCCATTGTGAGATGAATAAAACTCAATCCTCTCCTATCCTATCCTAATGTTAAGGACCTACTTTTAGCAGCTAGTTAACTAGATTATGCTGCTACTGTATATTGACATACTGAGCTGGGGAGCTGATGCATTGCCTGAGAGCTGGTGAAAGTCAATTATAGATAATAAATTCTGGGGTACAAGACACAGAGAAGTTGAGAAACACACGAAAAGATTATCTTTTTGCACTTAGGTCTTTTAAAAAAAAACCACATAATCTAAACCGGAAGATATGAACCCATTAGTCGTCATCCCAGTGAGAATGTACAAGAAGTGATGTTTTATTATGTTTGTTGTCTTTCAT
The DNA here is from genome assembly GCF_033978795.1 of Nerophis ophidion. Classification (NCBI taxonomy): domain Eukaryota; kingdom Metazoa; phylum Chordata; class Actinopteri; order Syngnathiformes; family Syngnathidae; genus Nerophis; species Nerophis ophidion. Next base: position 56,957,238 of record NC_084615.1, on the reverse strand, counting down.
GAAGTCTGCCGTGAGTAGTAGTCAGTGTAGTTGTAGAAGGAAAAAGCAAACGTGATGCAGCACTGTAAGTCTAAAATGACCACAATACGTCAATATTTCATGTTATTGAAGTGCCTGTTACAACATTGCATATATACTTTCACCGTGTACCTGTATATAAAACGTTGATGAAGGTGTAAATAAGGGCAATCGGAGGCCAAAAATGTTGATCAGGACATCCCTTCATCCATTTGCAACCGCTTTTTCCCTTCTGGGTGACGGGGGTCGCTGGAGCCTACCTCAGCTACAATCGGGCTCTAATAAAAACAGTTTGCTGTCTTATGGCCGTCTCTTCTTCTCCTCTCCACTTGGGTAACTCCACTTCATCTTTATGAAAAACTCTCATAAAGTTTGTTTTCAAAACAAAGTCTGCACGTGCAGTAACATGAAAAAATAGTCCATTCCGTGAGAAGATCGGGACGCTGTCAAAATCAATCATGATTGATGAAATATTTTAATGTATTTTGAAGCGCAAGAATGAAGACAATAAATGTATGAGTTTTTTCAATGGAGAAAACTTGATTAATCATTTGTATTGAGATGTAAGGAAATATTGGGGCCCTCAGCAAATGCCTGTGTTTGTTGTTCAAAAACACATCCGATGTCAGACGTGTGAAGGGGACCAAAACATAAATCACTTAACTTTTAAGGCTGACTTTGCCGTGGGGGGGTCTCTCTCTCGCTTTGCATGGACATTTCTAGAATACCCGGACAGGAAGTCGATGGACTTTGCTGTTGGGCTTTTGTTATTTTTTTTTTTTTTTCAACCACCGTCTCACTACTGCTGTGTCCTCCTTCATGGGCTTCTGTCACTTGTGCTTCTGTCACGGCTGTCCTCCATAATAACACCGCAGGAGGATTTGGAGGCAGTCTTTGAGGGTCTATCAGTCTGTGGGGGTCGGTCAGTTACTTCTACTCAGTGAAATTTGCTCTCGCTGGTGATGAAGACTTTTTGTACTTGTTGACTTCTCCACACCATCGTTTTTAAAGGGGAACATTATCACCAGACCTATGTCAGCGTCAATATCTATCTTGATGGTGCAGAAAAAATACCATATATTTTTTTAATCGATTTCCGAACTCTAAATGGGTGAATTTTGGCGAATTAATAGCCTTTCTGTTTATCGCTGTGGAGGCGATGACGTCAGAATGTGACGTCGCCGATGTAATACAGCCGCCATTTTCATTTTCAACACATTGTAAATATTGGGTCTCAGCTCTGTTATTTTCCGTTTTTTCGACTATTTTTTTGAACCATGCCTCGTCGGTGTGTTGTCGGAGGGTGTAACAACACTAACAAGTTGCACCACTGGCCCGAAGATGCAAAAGTGTCTGCCGCCAGACCCCCATTGAATGTGAGGGAGTGTCTCCACATTTTACCGGCGATGACAGACATGGCACAGAGGTGTATGGATAACCTGCAGATGCATTTGCAACGATAAAGTCAACGAAATCATAAAGGTGAGTTTTGTTGATGTTGACTTATGTGCTAATCAGACATATTTGGTCGCGGCGTGACTGCCAGCTAATCGATGCTAACATGCTACGCTAACTGACGCTAACATGCTATTTACCGGTGGTGCTAGAGCAGACATGGCACATAGATGTATGGATAACCTGCAGATGCATTTGAAACGATAAAGTCAACGAAATCACACAGGTGAGTTTTGTTGATGTTGACTGCCAGCTAATCGATGCCAACATGCTACGCTAATCGATGCTCACATGCTATTTACCGGCGGTGCTAAAGCAGACATGGCACAGAGATGTATGGATAACCTGCAGATACATTTGCAACAATAAAGTCAACGAAATCACAAAGGTGAGTTTTGTTGATGTTGACTGCCAGCTAATCGATGCTAACATGCTACGCTAATCGATGCTAACATGCTATTTACCGGCGGTGCTAAAGCAGACATGGCGCAGAGATGTATTGATAACCTGCAGATGCATTTGCAACTATATTACGTTTCCTTCCACCCACATTTAATGCGAAAAAAAAACACTTACCAATCGACGGATTTAAGTTGCTCCAGTGTCACAAGATGCGAAAGTCCTGATCGTTTGGTGCGCACATTTTACAGGCGATGCTAACGCAGCTATTCGGCCATGCTATGGCTATGAATAGCGTCAATAGCTATTCGCTCAATAGCTTCAGTTTCTTCTTCAATACTTTCATACACCAACCATCCGTTTCAATACATGCATAATCTGTTGAATCGCTTAAGCCGCTGAAATCCGAGTCTGAATCCGAGCTAATGTCACTATATCTTGCTGTGGTATTCACAATTGTTTGTTTGTATTGGCAGCACTGTATGACGTCACAGGGAAATGGATAGTCGCATCGCAAATAGCGAACATCAAGCACTTTAAAGCTTTTTTTAGGGATATTCCGAGACCGGTAAAATATTGAAAAAAACTTCAAAAAATACAACAAGCCACTGGGAACTGACTTTTATTGTTTTTAACCCTTTTGAAATTGTGATAATGTTCCCCTTTAAAGAACAGAAGCTCACATTGCTGTTAATTCTTCCCCATCTTTCCTAAACACTGACATATTGTCAGAGTGGCCTTCTTCAAAACCTTTCGCAGTGATTACAGTCTCAGACCACAGCCCTGAAAAAAAAAAAATCCATCATGTCATTCGTCATCACAACAAAATTGCTTGTCAGTTGAATGCTAATAACCGTGTTGATTGTTTTTCAGCAGCCCGGCTAATCTTACCCGCATCAATGATGGTGTCTTTCACTGAAGGTTTTTTAATGAATGTAGCAATGCTTCAAGTCTATAAATATATAATAAGAGTTGGTGCAGCAGACTGATCGCTGCGAAGATAATGTCGAAGTTGACGAAAGTCTTCTCTGGAACGAGAACATCACAGCACAGCTTGTGTCAGATATGTCGTCAACAAACTGTACCCACACCTTACACACACACACACACACACACACACACACACACACCCTCTCACACACACACACACACACACACACGCACACACACACACACATGCACACACGCACACACACACACACACACACACACACACACACACACACACACATGCACACACGCACACACACACAAATACCTCAAGGCACCTCGGACCAACGTCCTCAAACGTCAAACAAAACTTGTTGACATTTATCTGACTCAGGTTTTTTTCCAGAAGGAACATTCGGTACGAGGTGTACATAGTGTCAAACTAGGACATGGACTTGGGTTGCTTTTTCGACGCAGAGGGAATTTAGCACGAGCAAGACGTGACCGTGAGTACATCTTTTTTATTTAACACTATAACTAATAAAAGGTAAACAAAAAGCGCTCACATTGGAGGTACAAAACTTGGCTACACAATACAAACATGAAACAAAAACACTTGCTCGATGGCATGAAATACTGGACATAGACAAAAAGACTTAGCACAAAAGCAATTGACTATGAACTGTGATGTAACATTATGTGGTATTAAGAAGGGACCTTTATTTTGAAGGCGAGTTGCTCCTTCCTCTGGTTTCCGGAAGTCTGCGTGTGACAGTCTGACGCTCACTTGTATACACAAGAGACGTATTTACGTGATCCAGCGCTTAAAGTTTGTTGTTTCTTCCACGAAGTGCCTTGGAAACATTGTCTGTAAGTCTTGTGTCTGTTTTATGAGTAACATGAAGACGTTGTGTGTGCGTGTAAATGTAAAAAAAATAGTACTGTGTGAAGATAGCTTGTTCTCCTGTTTTAAATTGTTGCTACTTAGCATTTAGCTTCTTTGCTCGCTAGCTCATTCCTCTAAAGGAGGGTGCAATGTTTGTGTCTCTCCTCTTCAGTATATAATGTATATTATCCTGTGTTTATAAGCATTCCATATGTACATCTTATTCATGTGTGGCTTTGAGTGTTAGGACTATTTACATACATTTATGAGCACTGTTTACATGCTATTGTATGGGCTGTGTGTGTGTGTGTGAAAACATGTTATGCAGCAAAAATGTATGGACATGTTACTTAGTAGTGTTTATTTGACATATATTTTGTGTCTCTTTATACAGTTTTACAAACAAAAAAGATAACCAAAACGAAAACAAAATCAATACAAGAAAAAGAGAAAACAAAGAAAGAAATGACCAATTAGACAAGAAGAAAGGAAAATTGCATTCTCTGTGAAAACCACTAAAGCTTTTTAAAGATAAAAGGCCTGGACTCTTTCTTCCATTTCCTTGGGATCTTCATGTTAACTATCTGTCAACTTGTTTACGTCACGGACACAGACACGTAGGACGGAATAGTAAAAAGACAAGCTTCACGGCGGGCACTTCAACAACAGAAGCAAACAAAATGGACAACGCTGAAACAAGTGGAAACATCGGCAGCGGTGACGTGGCCAGCACGGAACGAGACCGTGGACACGACGCTGCCTCCCAGCATTCCAATACGACTGCAGGATCCAGTCTTTCCTCAACTAGCAGAGGTGCTATCAAGGCCCGTGCTAAACTGGAAGTAGCGCGCGCACGCGCTGCCTATGGACACCGAGAAGCAGAATTGAAGGCTAAAGAGGCCAGAATAGCAGCCGAGTTATCAACACTGCAGCATGAAAAGGAGATACTGGCAGCATTAGCTGAAACACAATTCCTCGAAGAAGCAGCTAAACTTGAGAGCCGCGAAGGAAGTAGAATGAGCCACTTTGGATTGGCTAGCGATTGCAACCAACGCACACACGACTATGTTGAACAACACACAAAGCGTCAACCTAGCTATGGAGAGCCTCCTGCAATTGAAACATATACTCCGCAACCTCCACAACTGCCAGCTGCAGCTCCACTACCCAAAGAGTTGACAATTACTGCTCCTACACAACAAACTAGGAGACCAACAACAGCTGCTACACAGCAACCCACAAGGTCAGTGCCTGCAGTACATCGACAGATCCCTGATATGGTCCCACCCCGTCAGTTCTCACCTGTCCAGTCATATTATCCTCCTCTCAGAACCCCACTGCAGTCAAATCCAAAAGACATGACTGCCATGAGTGACAATGCAAGATATTTTGTGCGCCGGGAGCGTGTGAGCTCCGGTCTCACCCAGTTCAACGACCATCCGGAAAACTATTGGGCTTGGAAGTCCTCTTACATCAACGCTACTAGAGAACTCAACTTAAGTGCCAGTGAGGAACTCAACCTTTTAGCAAAGTGGCTAGGAAGAGAGTCCTCGGAACATGTCAGAAGGATTCGCTCCGTCCATGTGGCCAACCCTGCTGTAGGTCTTCAACTTGTCTGGGAACGCATTGAAGAGTGCTACGGCTCCCCGGAGGTGATCGAGAGAGCCCTCTTTAAAAGACTCGAGGATTTCCCGAAGCTGTCCAACAAAGAACCCACAAAACTAAGGGAACTAGGAGACCTGCTGACAGAGTTAAACACTGCTAAGTCTGAAGGCTACCTGCAAGGCCTCTCGTACCTGGACACAGCCAGGGGTGTGAACCCCATTGTTGAAAAGCTGCCACACGGTCTTCAAGAGAAATGGTTGGCTAAGGGTTCTCAATACAAGGAGCAGTACAATGTTTCCTTTCCCCCTTTTGCCTACTTCACTGACTTCATCTGCGGCGAAGCACGTAGAAGAAACGACCCCAGTTTTTCCCTCACAATAAAATGGTTAAAAACATCTAATCATTCCCCAAAGCACGAACAGTTCGAAAGAGGGGCAAGATACGCTAAACGACAAGTATCTACCCGCAAGACAGACGTCGAAGGAAACAACCCAACTTCTCAAATGTTAAGTTCAGGTTACAAGCTTGAAGATGTCGGGAGACAGTGTCCCATACATCAGAAACCCCATCCTCTGAAGAAGTGCCGTGGTTTTCGAAGCAAACCTCTTGAAGAGCGCAGAGCCTTTCTGAAAGACAATGGGGTCTGCTTCGAGTGTTGCTCCTCCACGACCCACCTGGCAAGGAACTGTAAGACTGCTCTCAAGTGTAGCGAATGTGAGAGCGACGATCATGTAGCTGCACCTCATCCTGGACCTCCACCGTGGGATAAAGAAAACAAGGACCCCCCCTCACAGTATGGCGGGGAGAGTGAAGAGAAAGCGCCCGGGCCAGCAGTCACCTCAAAATGTACAGAAGTCTGCGGCAAAGGGCAAAGCCTCCGGTCCTGTTCCAAGATATGCCTTGTTAAGGTTTATCCCAAAACACACCCAGACAGAGCTACTAACGTCTACATCCTCCTAGATGACCAGAGCAACAGATCCCTGGCAAGGTCTGAATTCTTTGACCTCTTCCAAATCAAAGGTTCGGACTCACCTTACACTCTCCGGACATGTGCAGGAGTCGCTGAGACATCCGGAAGGAGAGCCCCTGGATTAATCGCAGAGTCTCTGGATGGAAAAACCAGTGTTGTGCTTCCAACTCTCATAGAATGTAACCACATGCCAGATGACCGGGCCGAGATCCCAACTCCAGAGGTCGCACGACACCACAACCACTTGAAGTCCATCGCTCACATGATTCCACGTCTGGACCCTGAATACTAATACTTCTTGGACGCGACGTCCTTCAAGTCCATAAAGTCAGAGAGCAGCGTAACGGTCATCATAGTGCCCCTTTCGCCTAACGACTGGATCTTGGCTGGGTCGTCGTAGGGGACGTGTGTCTCGGGTCAGCCCACAAAGCGGCAGCTGTGACTTCCTACCGTACCAGTGTGCTTGAAAATGGAAGACCATCTCTCCTCACTCCATGTCCCAACCAGCTTCAGGTCAAGGAAAGGTTCTGCCCCAAAGTACACAATGCAACTTCTTCTTGCAGCCTTTAATTGAGCATTCCTGTCCTTGACGACAGCAACTTGGGCAACACAATCTTCCAGAACACTAAAGATGATGATCAAGTAGGACTTTCCATCGAGGACTGAATGTTCCTGGATTTCATGGACAGAGAGATGAGAATGGCTGACACCAACAGCTGGGTGGCACCGCTTCCATTCAGATTTCCCCGTCAAAGACTTCCAAACAATAGAGAACAAGTACTCAACAGACTTACCTCTCTTTGTCGCACCTTTGAAAAAAATCCAAAGATGAAAAATGACTTCTTTGCCTTCATGCAGAACATCTTTGATCGCAACCATGCTGAGTTGGCACCACCACTAGAGGAAGGAGGTGAGTGCTGGTACCTACCTATTTTTGGTGTCTATCATCCCCAGAAGCCAGACAAGATCAGAGTGGTCTTCGACTCCAGTGCTCAACATCATGGCATATCCCTGAATGACGTACTACTTACTGGGTCGGATTCAAACAACAGTTTGCTCGGCGTGTTGCTGCGCTTCAGAAGAGAGACGGTTGGTGTAATAGCAGACGTTGAACAAATGTTCCACAGCTTTGTCGTTCGCGAAGACAACAGAGACTTTTTGCGCTTCTTGTGGTTCAAAGAAAAGGACCCGGGCCAAGAGATTGTAGAGTATCGCATGAAAGTCCATATATTCGGTAACTCACCCTCCCCAGCAGTAGCCATCTACGGGCTTCATCGTGCAGTAGAACATGGAGCAGAGGAACACGGAATGGATGCCAAGCACTTTGTGGAACGCGACTTCTACGTTGATGATGGGCTCACATCGCTACCCTCAGCGACGGAAGCCATCGACCTGCTGACAAGGAAACAGGAGATGTTGGCTGTTTCAAACCTGAGACTCCACAAGATAGCATCCAACTGCTCTAATGTGCTAAAAGCCTTCTCCCAGGAAGATCATGCAGGAGGATTACAAAACTTAGATTTCGACGACAACTCCACTCTCGTCCAACGCAGTTTGGGACTCAGCTGGGAGCTAAAATATGACGTCTTCACCTACAGAACAACAGCCACAGAGAAACCCCACACCCGTAGAGGTGCTCTAGCAGTAGTGAACAGCCTGTCCGACCCTCTTGGTCTTGTAGCTCCAGTCGTCATTCAAGGGAAGTTTCTACTCCGAGAACTAGCTTGCAACGAAGCCCTCGACTGGGACGCCCCTCTACCGAAGACAAAGGAAGTTGAATGAAAGATGTTGAAAGAATCATTACAAGATCTGCAGGACATCAGGATACCTAGAGCATACTCACCTACCACCTTGTCTACCGCACAGAAGAGAGAACTTCATTTTTTCTCTGACGCTTCAGTAAAGGCTATCGCTGCCGTAAGCTACCTCAAAGTAATTGACAGCGATGGAGGATGCCACGTCGGTTTTGTTCTGGGAAAGGCAAAACTAGCACCTCCATCTGCCCACACTGTTCCAAGACTGGAATTGGGAGCTGCTGCACTCGCAGTGGAAATGGCAGAGTTGGTACAGAGAGAGCTGGACATTTGTATTGACACAATGCATTTCTATACGGACAGCAGAGTCGTCTTGGGATACATCTACAACCAGACCAGGCGATTCTACGTGTATGTCTGCAACAGGGTGCAGCGAATCAGAAGGTCAACCAAACCAGATCAGTGGCACTACGTCCACACAGCTCAAAACCCAGCAGATCATGCTACACGATCAGTTCCTGCAGTGGAGCTTGCTAACACTACATGGCTCTCAGGACCCACCTTACTGTACCTGCCTGATGAAGTTCCCAGCTCTGAAATGGAACATCACAAGCTCGTCGACCCAGACACTGACAGCGAGGTACGTTCCCATTCTACAGCACTCTCCATTCCTCACTCTAAGTTGGGATTTCATCGGTTTGAGCGATTTTCCACATGGAAGTCACTAGTACGGGCTATCGCTACCATAACCAACATGCTGGAACGTAAAAGAGCACCAGTCACAACCACCAACAACACTAAACCCTGTACAGCACAACAACTAACAAAAGCAGAAACTCTCATAATAAGTTGTGTGCAAAAAGAGACTTACAGAACTGAGCTCGACTGCTTGGCTGCTGGGAAAAACATTCCAAAAGATAGTCCCCTAAAAAAGCTGGACCCTTACATGGATGAAAAGGGACTTTTAAGGATAGGAGGAAGGCTCAAGCACGCCACACTGGACATTGGAGAATAGTTCCCTATTATCATTCCAGCCAACAACCAAATTGGGAAGCTCCTTGTGAGACACTACCACCAGAAAGTCAAACATCAGGGTCGTGTCTTCACAGAAGGATCCATCCGTACAGCAGGATACTGGATCGTGGGTGCCAAACGGTGCATCAACAGCATTCTCCACAAATGTGTGGTTTGCAACAAACTTCGTGGGAGGACCGCTGAACAGAAAATGGCAGATCTTCCCCCTGACCGTCTGTGCACAGAGCCACCCTTTACCTATGTGGGACCTGATGTGTTCGGTCCCTGGTCTGTCACAACGAGACAAACTCGTGGAGGTCAAGCTGAAAGCAAGAGGTGGGCAGTGCTCTTCACGTGCATGAGCACGCGTGCCGTGCACATAGAACTCATCGAATCAATGGAAACATCAAGTTTCATCAACGCTTTACGTCGATTATTCGCACTGAGAGGACCCGCAAAGCAGATTCGTTCCGACTGTGGGACAAACTTCATTGGTGCTTGCAAGGAGTTCCACATGGTCCTTACAGTTCCCAAAGAGCCCAATGTCAGGAAGTATTTGGGTGAGGAAGGGTGTACGTGGATTTTCAACCCGCCTCATTCCTCTCATATGAGTGTTAGGACTATTTACATACATTTATGAGCACTGTTTACATGCTATTGTATGGGCTGTGTGTGTGTGTGTGAAAACATGTTATGCAGCAAAAATGTATGGACATGTTGTTACTTAGTAGTATTTATTTGACATATATTTTGTGTCTCTATATACAGTTTTACAAACAAAAAAGATAACCAAAACGAAAACAAAATCAATACAAGAAAAAGAGAAAACAAAGAAAGAAATGACCAATTAGACAAGAAGAAAGGAAAAGTGCATTCTCTGTGAAAACCACTAAAGCTTCTTAAAGATGAAAGGCCTGGACTCTTTCTTCCATTTCCTTGGGATCTTCATGTTAACTTTCTGTCAACTTGTTTACGTCACGGACACAGACACGTAGGAAGGAATATGAACTATAAACAAAAACTTACATGGACAAAATGAATAGCAAGGCATGAAGCAGATAATCGAGGGCGAGAAGGAGGTGCAGCATGGGAAGGTGTGCGAAGATTCCAGAACGAAGACAGAAAAAGAATGATTTAAATAGTAGCTGTGATGATTAGTGAAAACAAGAGTGAGGCTGAGGACAGGGATGTGACAGGTGAAACCAATGAGTTGGCATGGTAACAAGACAAACAAGGAAATGCAAAACAGAACTAAAATGTCCAAAAAACTAAAGATGACCTGACTAAACATGGCAAAAAAACCAAACATGATGTTACAGGGGTGACACATAGTTTCCATGCGCTAAATGTTAAAAGTGATGGTTAGGAAGCGTTTATGACGTTAACTCGGTAAACCAGACATGGGCAAATTAGGGCCCGGGGGCCACATGCGGCCCGTTAAGCTTTTCAATCTGGCCCACCAAATATTTTTTTTAGATCTTTAGGATGGAAAGTGTAGCTGCCATTATGATGTGCAGTGATGTTTTATAATGACCGTAAGTCTTCAACTATACAGAGCATTTCAATGCACTTATGGATGATGTACCAGTTACTATGGTAACCTAATTATATACTGTGGTGATCTATGTCACAGCAGCTCAGACGAGGCACCAAGCAGTGTGGGCGAGAAGCGTTTCCACAGACGCGGAAGGAGCTTTTCCCAACAAAGTTCTAAAGCTTAGTGATATACTGTATTTGTCACAACGCGGTGAGGGATGTCTTGTCTTGGTTTTTCTGTCTTGTGGTTTACGTGTTTTATTTTGAAAAGCTACCCTCTTGTTTCAGATCACAGGCCCTTCCTCTTGTGTCACCAGTCTGACGTCATCTCTGATCCCTGATTGTTTCCACCTGTTTCCCATCATACCCATATCCTATTTAAGCTCACGCCTCATCTTGTCCTGTGCCAGATCGTCTCGTCTAACGTGCCTTTCTAGTATCTATGTCCATGTCCATGAAAACCTCCTTGTATTCCTCCTTTTTCCCTGGTTCTCCTTTTTGGATCAAAAAGTCGTTTGCTGTAATTTTGAGTTTAGTTTTTCCTCCTTCGAGTGCCCTTTGTTATCATTCGTCTACCTAATTGGTGAGGTTTTTGTGTTTTTCCAAATTTGGTGTAGTTTGCCTCATTGATTGATTGATTTTTGTTTATTCCTATTTAGTGTATACATATAGATCGTTTGTGTTTTTTCCTCCTGTTGGAGCGCTTTTCGTTAATTCTTATAGTTATTCTATTTTTGTTAGTTTTTCTTAGATTAGTATTCCTCCTTATTTTTTGCAGTGATTTTGATTTACCTGCTTATTCTCGGAAATTATTTTCCGCGCATTGTAATGATTCTTGCGAAATACTTTTTGCACTGGAAGTAAAAAGTTATTTTAAAATAAAAGCTTTATTTATTTAACTTCCTCTCTCCATCAGGGTCCTCTCCTTACTCCGAGTCGTAACAATATCAGATGTATCAGATTGTTGGTGGGTTTGTTTTGTACCTTTCGTTCATATTTCACTTTTTGTTGAATTTTTGTTGTGTTTCACTTGATTGTAAAATATGTCAATCGAAAGGGGGTGTGACGTTCATATCTTGTCAATATTCAGTGTTTTATCGTTCAAAGAAAAATGTAAAATTCTATTACGGTTTTTTAAGGCGGTCTGTCATAACGTTTTTAGCATTCAATCAGACATTATTATAAAGTTTTGTATCCATGTCCCTAAAAATAGATATACTGCCCCCCAGACACATTTTTTTTCTCTAAATGTGGCCCCTGAGTCAAAATAATTGCCCAGGCCCGCGGTAAACAACCACAATATTTGACAGGCAGGAGTCTTTACGAGTGATAGTGTTATGATCCGCCGCCCGGATCATAGTCCGTTTACGTTTTTCGAGTCACCTGTGTTTTCAGCACCTTTTGAGTTTGTGTGTTTTCAGTTGCCATGACGGAAAATTACATTCACCTGCCTATGGTTAGTGTTCAGGACGCTCACCTGTTGCACTAATCAGAGAGCTCTTTAGTCAATGCCTTGGCCTCACTCGGTCTGGCTTCTTAATTTGCTTTATGCAACAATCGACGACAGTTTTTGATTCCTGCCTTTTACTTGCTAGCTCCAACGGTTGCCTCTTTAGTTTTGCCTTCCTCGCTATGAGCACATTTTTCTTTATTCCCGTCTGATTCATTTCTAAAATAAATAATTACCTACCTGCACGTTGTGTACGAAGTCCGTTTGCATCCTGGGAGAACGAACCCTGCATCATTATGCGGCCCGGTCGTTACAGATAGTGCCAGAGGGTTAAGAAGCCAGAGCTTGTGGTTAACGGAACACCACAGTGACGACAATAATGAACTCCACTTACCTGCTGTCACACACACACACACACTCACTCCTCCACATCAATACACACGCGCACACACTCATTCAATTAAGACTCTTGCCTGGGGAGTAGTTGAGGAGGACATAAATAAGACTCTTTCTAAACATGAGCTCAATACCCATCAGGGAGGTCATGTGCAGTGAGGCAGAAGTTTTACGAGATCCGCTGTGATCGTCTGTGTCTCTAAAGTGTGGAGAAAAAGACAACAATAAGATGAAAATGAAGAAGGCGTAGATTTTTAAAGAGAAAAGGCCAACTAAATACCAACTAGTCAACTTTTATCAAATGTATATTTTTCAAACAGGGCACTTAGTTTAAATCTACAGTATATCTGCAGTTGACACAAAATAACGTTAGCAATATGCAAAATTGTGAATTGATGTCAATGAAGTAGTTACAAGATTGATCACTTTGTCATATGTTAAAATTTAAAGCTGTCAGGCTGGATTATTAGGTGGTGACAGTCGATTGTTACCATGGTGACAGTGACCGTTTTGAAAGACTGTATCATATAAATATACAGCGGGACCTCAATTTACGAATAATTTGAGATACGTGCTGTATTTCAGCTTTTTGTTATGCTTTAAAGGCCTACTGAAATGAGATGTTCTTATTTAAACGGGGATTCTATGTGTCATACTTGATCATTTCGCGATATTGTCATATTTTTGCTGAAAGGAAACATCCACGATAAAGTTCGCAACATTTGGTCGCTAATAGAAAAGCCTTGCCTGTACCGGAAGTATGTGCGCGTGACGTCACGAGTTGCAGGGCTCCACACATATTCACATTGTTTTTAATGGGAGCCACCAGCAGTAAGAGCAATTTCCCCATTAATTTGAGCGAGGATGAAATATTTGTGAATTAGGATACTGATAGTGAAGGACTGGAAAAAAAAAAAAAGCGACGGCTCTGGGCTGCGGCAGTGTGAGTGTTTCAGATATAATTAGACACATTTACTAAGATAATTCTGGAAGATCCCTTATCTGCTTATTGTTTTAATAGTGTTTTAGTGAGATTTTAAAGATTGTAAAGACATTCCTTGATGTCGGATGGCTGCGGTGAACACGCAGTGTCTCAGAGAGAAGCCGAGGAGCCAAGCTCACAGTTGCCTTTTAAACAGCTGCTGCAGGACGACGAATAATCCACTGATGTCTCCGGTAAGACATATATCACAATTTCCCCATCCAAAAACATGCTGGTTGACGTAAAGAAAACATGTTCGCTTGACCGCTCTACTTCACAACAAACAAAGAAACACCGGCTGTGTCTCGGTGCTAAAGACAGCTGCAATACACAGCTTTCCACCAACAGCATTGTTCTTTATAGTCTCCATTATTAAATGAACAAATTGCAAAAGATTCAGCAACACAGATGTCCAAAATACTGTGTAATTATGCGGTTAAAGCAGACAACTTTTAGCCGTGAGTGGTGCAGCGCTAATATTTCCTGACAGTCCGTGACGTCACGCGTACGCGTCATCATTCCGCGACGTTTTCAACAAGAAACTCGCGGGAAATTTAAAATTGGAATTTAGTAAACTAAAAAGGCCATATTGGCATGTGTTGCAATGTTAATATTTCATCATTGATAAATAAACTATCAGACTGCGTGGTCGGTAGAAGTGGGTTTCAGTAGGCCTTTAAGTCACGGGCATACCTTAAGTTACAAGCATTTTTGCTCTTGGTTGAAGTAATATTTCACACAGGTACAGAAAATATTTTTACAATGGATTTCCACCTGATGCCACAGAACGTCTCTGCTTTTTGATGCACGATAAAAATGCGCTGTCTTTTCCGCGCGTAATCAAGTGATAAGGGGCGTTGTAGTAAAGCGAACTACAAAGTGTTTTTCTGTTCTTCCAGAGAAGTGGTAGTGAAGAAACTTGGTCCTGCTATTTGAGATACATAATGGCTGCTGAACGTATACAACACGGAACATCTCGAGCTTTGCTGTCCATCAATACCCACACCCAGGATCGCCCTAGTGCACATCAGACTTTCCTAGGCTGAAGCCAAGAGGCCCCCACCCAATCAGACAGCTCAACTTGGTGTAGTAATTGTGTACGCTCTCTCTCTCTTCACTGCGTTGTTTTTTTTTTCTATTGCTAAAAGCATAAGAAATATCCCAGGTCGCCAGCACTTTCCAGGAAGTTGACTGGCTTTTGTCAAACAAAAACGGAAACAATCCGCCGCTGTGGCGGCGCCGTTCTGCATCCAGTAGAAAATGGGTTACACTTGGTTGTGCCTGCTTTTTCTACACACGGAACCAACATAAGTATGGGTTAGTTAGTTGAAGTGTGCGTTTGAGCACCGTTTAGAGATAGGCATCCTACCCTCCAACCATCAGAACTAAGAACGTTAGTGCGAAGAAGAAGAAGCAAAAGGCCAAATCTGTTAGCAGACTACCCAGCTCCTGTGCAGCATTGTCAGCCCACCTCACACAAGCTGCAGCGAGCCTCTGTGGCATTCAGTCACAAATGTCTAAATGATAGACATTTATCCATAAAAATATTGAGAAGCTGCAGATGCTGTTTGAGGTGTGTCAAATTATTCTGTTCAGTCCTGACCCAAAAAACTGGATGGTCAAATATTAGCTTTGGTACACAGACACACATTGTGCACTTGTTGTTAATTGCCTTCTCCGGTCCGTCACTCAACTTTGTAAGATATAATGTTGCCAGATGCCATCAAGAGAAACATGCTTCAGCTCTATGAAAACATGTTGCTTATAATAGGCTGACTTGGCAACACCGGACGGCAAATCAGCCTGAAGGAGACATCGCATTAGTCAGCTCCCCAAAGTAAATGGGTTATACTTGTATAGCGGTTTTCTACCTTCAAGGTAGTCAAAGCTCTTTGACACTATTTCCAAATTCATCCTTTCACACACACATTCACACACTGATGGCGGGAGCTGCCATGCAAGCATTAACCAGGACCCATCAGGAGCAAGTGTGAAGTGTCTTGCTCAAGGACAACAACGGATGTGACGAGGTTGGTAGAAGGTGGGGATCGAACCAGGAACCCTCAGTTTGCTGGCTCGGCCACTCATAATAAATGCTCAACAATATTACTACATTATTTCATAAAACCACTGTATTTGTTTGTAGTACATGCTTTTGTAATGTTTTGGAAACAATATTTTATTTTCTAAAATATATTTTTTTATCTTTAAAAGGCATGATTCATGTTAAAATGTTTGGGGAGTGCCAAGATTGATTTAAATGGGAGGGGCTAATTTTGTCATGGTCCGCTGCCCGGATCATGTTTTATTTTAATTTGACTCCCTTAGTTCTGTTTTCAGTACCCCTGGGTTTGTGGTTCTTGGTTGCCATGGGTGCTGATTATTATCACCTGCCTCTGATTAGTGTTCACCTGCTCCTGGGCACTAATCAGACAGACATTTATTCCTGCGTTTCGCCACACTCAGGGTGGCTGTCTTGTTTGCTCAATGCAACAAGTTAAGTGTGTTTACCTTATGATTCCTGAGCTAAGCTTTGCCATTTGTTTGCCATGCTAAGATTTTCCTTTAGCTTACGATAGCTTCCCGTGCTATCAGCACGCTTCCCATATTTTTGCATTCCTGCCTGACTGATTTAAGGTAAACAAATCATTATCTTACCTACACATTGCCTCCGGAGTTCTGTCTGCATCCTGGGAAAACGATCCACAAATATGGGATACAAGTGCAATTGTAAGTTGAGATACAACTCTATAAATGTTTGTTTTGCATGTAATGTTCTATTTTACCATGTTATTAGAATAGAGATGATTAATAATAAAAAAACATGGATCTATCATGTCATCAGGTAGTGATCGTGTAGTTACAACAACTGCTGCTTAACCATCAACATGTCCTCCCTGGGACCGCTGCGGTGCCGGATGTAAACCATTAAAGGCCTACTGAAACCCACTACTACCCACCACGCAGTCCGATAGTTTATATATCAATGATGAAATATTAACATTGCAACACATGCCAATACGGCCTTTTTAGTTTACTAAATTGCAATTTTAAATTTCCCGGGAGTTTCGTCTTGAAAACGTCGTGTAATGATGACGTGAACGCAAGACGTCACGGGTTTTTAGGAAGTATGAGCGCTGCACACACACACACACAGCTAAAAGTCATCTGCTTTAACGGCAAAATGACACAGTATTTTGGAGATCTGTGTTGCTGAATCCTTTGAAATTTGTTTCTACTTTGGCAAAGTCAAAGTAGAAAGATGGAGTTGGGAAGCTTTAGCCTTTAGCCACACAAACACACAGTGATTCCTTGTTTAAAATTCCTGGAGGTGAAACTTTACTATGGATCAGAGCGCGGTCAAGCTAACGTGAATCACAACGGAATGTCAAACAGCAAGTTTCGGTGAGAAAATTGTCGTTAAAAAGTCGCTTCTTACCGGAGAAAAGCTGAGCTTGTGCCGTTGACTTCCCTGAGACATTGGCGTCAACACACCCGTGGAGACACACCTCCGACCATCAGGTAATATTAAACTCACTAAAAAACTAGCAACACAATAGAAAGATAAGGGATTTCCCAGAATTATCCTAGTAAATGTGTTTAAAAACATCAGAATCCGTCCCAATGCAATCGCGTTTTTTTAACTTGTTTTTTTAACTTGTTTTTTTTTTTCTTCTTTTGTAGTCCGTCGCTATCAATATCCTCAAACACAAATCTTTCATCCTCGCTCAAATTAATGGGGAAATTGTCGTTTTTTTGGTCCTAATAGCATTTTTTGTTGGAGGCTCCCATTAAAATAAATGTGAATATGTGAGGAGCCCCCACACTTGTGACGTCATCATCTACGACTTCCGGTAGAGGCATTTCTCTTAACACCGAAAATTACAAACTTTATCGTGGATGTTCTCTACTAAATCCTTTCAGCAAAAATATGGCAATGTTTGCGAAATAATCAAATATGACATATAGAATGAACCTACTATCCCCGTTTGAATAAGAAAATCTAATTTCAGTAGGCCTTTAACTCAGTTCCTTTCCTTGAAAAACATACTTCATATTTACCACCGTCATTATTATAGCAACTAAATCACGTTTCAAAATTCATTCAAAAAATGTAAACTCACCAAATTTTTCTATCTTGATTTATTGTACACAGCAAATATAACAAAATCAAACTTAACTTTGAAATTGTCCTCTTGATGAGGTTGGCCTTGATTACTAGAACAACAACAAAAGCCAAAGAAAAACAATACATCCTTTGATATCTGCAGAACTTGCAAGTTGACATATAAAACAATGGTGAGAGTAAACGCTGCAGGACTTTAGAAACATGTTTTGTTGTGAGACAAATGACCGATAAATAACAAGCTGTGGACTACAAATGTCCCCCAGGCCACACTTTGGATACCCTTAGTGTAATGTGATGTATGGTATTGAGACATGGACAGTGAAATATTCCTCTTGTCTTCTGAGCCCAAGACATCTTCCCACCATCTGGACGGCTTGTTAATCTCTCCATCAACGACTTCATCTTTTTCCAAAAGGGCTTCTGCATTTCTATATGGAGAAAAGGCAATTAGTTAATGATGAAGATGAAAAAGTATGATGTGGGTTCTTTTTGTGTGTGGGTGTGTGTGTGATGTCTCCCTGCTACAGTGAGTGTGTGCATCTAATTAGTATGCATATTAATTTTCTTAAATTAACTGTCAAAGTGCCTAATTAGGATTATTAATTTTGCATGGCATAAGCACCAAGTGGTGGCTTAAAAAAAAAAAAAAATATATATATATATAAAAAGACCTCAGACCCAAATTCATCTCATGAGTTAATTACACTAATTAATAAAATTCATGCGGGGGAACTCATTGAAAAAAGCAGGACAGTAGCTGAAATATCATCATGGTGTCGACTACGATATGAATAATAAGCATCATCTTATTCACAAATTGGTCACACATTAAATTGGCAAAGAAAGTGTGCAAATGCCAAGTATTGCACATAATGTGAAAGGTCAGTGAGGAATTTAGACCGAAAGGAAAAAAGAGAGTCGTGAATGTAAAAAAAAAAAAAAAATTACTACAGGATACTCCAGGCTACAGCAACAAAAAAACTGTCAGAAACCAATTTTAAATAGCTGAAAGTGTATTTGTCCATAGTTAACTCATAACTATTCACTAATATTGGCAAATTGAAGTTTTTCATCTCTGATTAGTGCTAGATTGTTACTCAAACTGCTTTAAGAAGATGGAATAAAAACTCAGCAGAAAAAAAGACAGCATAGAAGATGTATAAAGTCATTTTTGTGTCCGGGGCATGACGTTAAAGTGCATCCGACAGTGGAGGCTCCTCTATGGCAGTGGTTCTCAAATGGGGGTACACATACCCCTGGGGGTACTTGTAGGTATGCCAAGGGGTACGTGAGATTTTTTTTTAAATATTCTAAAAATAGCAACACTTCAAAAATCCTTTACAAAAATATTTATTGAATAATACTTCAACAAAATATGAATGTAAGTTCATATACTGAAAAAAAAATACAACAATACAATATTCAGTGTTGACTAGATTTTTGTGGACATGTTCCATAAATATTGATGTAAAATATTTCTTTTTTTGTGAAGAAATGTTTAGAATGAAGTTGATGAATCAGGATGGATCTCTATTACAATCCCCAAAGAGGGCACTTTAAGTTGATGACTACTTCTATGTGTGGAAATCTTTATTTATAATTGAATCACTTGTTTATTTTTCAACAAGCATTTAATTATTTTGATATCTTTTTTTCCAAATAGTTCAAGAAAGACCACTACAAATGAGCAATATTTTGCACTGTTATACAATTTAATAAATCAGAAACTGATCAAATAGAGCTGTATTATACTTCTTTTTCTCTTTTTTTCAACCAAAAATGCTTTGCTCTGATTAGGGGGTACTTGAATTGAAAAAATGTTCACAGGGGGTAAATCACTGAAAAAAGGTTGAGAACCACTGCTCTATGGGATCTTGGGGCACTAAGAGGTTAACCCCTTTACTACTGTAACCCCAGGTGGCCCTTGGCGAAGGCCAAGTACTTGACTGCCCCCTAGCCAGGGATATGGTGAAGACCTCAACAGCGGAGCAGGCGGAGGACAATAGATTTAAGAACTACCACAACGCCTGCGATGGCGGAGAAAGGCTGCAGCAGAAAAGGGTCCCCAGTTGTATTGGACTCCATGCCACTGGACCTGACCCGATTGTGTCAAGGATCGTGTGGTGATTGTCTGTGCACCAGTCTCCTCACGTAAAAAAAAAATCACGCACAGGCATCCTCCATAAAGGGATACACCCCTACCGGGAGGATCGTCATACTCGTTCGAGTGACCGCCGATGATGATTATGAAAGTCACTTTTATATTAGGCTTTCGTCGAAACATGTCAAGACACTTCTCATACCAATTGCACACTTCCAACTCCACGTCCGGTCTAACCGACAAAACAACGAAAAGTTGTCTTACAATACGATCATGCTTTGTCAAAGATGTTTTGTAATGTTACAATGGATGTCCGCTAATTTTTTGCAGCTTAACGGCAAAAAAATGGAAATGCTGATTATAAGTCCTGCATGGGACGGCGTGGCGCAGTGGGAGAGTGGCCGTGCGCAACCCGAGGGTCACTGGTTCAAATCCCACCTAGAACCAACCTCATCACGTCCGTTGTGTCCTGAGCAAGACACTTCACCCTTGCTCCTGATGGGTGCTGGTTGGCGCCTTGCATGGCAGCTCCCTCCATCAGTGTGTGAATGTGTGTGTGAATGGGTAAATGTGGAAGTAGTGTAAAAGCTCTTTGAGTACCTTGAAGGTAGAAAAGCGCTATACAAGTACAACCCATTTATTTATTTATTTATTTAGACACCGACCTCTATTTAATAATACAACTGTAACATTTGACAACCAAACAATTAAACAAGGTGACTCGGTAAAAAAATTGGGTATTATCTTCGACCCAACTCTCTCCTTTGAGGCACACATTAAAAGCGTTACTAAAACGGCCTTCTTTCATCTCCATAAAATCGCAAAGATTCGCTCCATTCTGTCCACTAAAGACGCTGAGATCATTATCCATGCGTTTGTTACGTCTCGTCTCGATTACTGTAATGTATTATTTTCGGGTCTCCCCATGTCTAGCATTAAACGATTACAGTTGATACAAAATGCGGCTGCTAGACTTTTGACAAAAACAAGAAAGTTTGATCACGTTACGCCTGTACTGGCTCACCTGCACTGGCTTCCTGTGCACTTAAGATGTGACTTTAAGGTTTTACTACTTACGTATAAAATACTACACGGTCTAGCTCCATCCTATCTTGCCGATTGTATTGTACCATATGTCCCTCAAGAAATCTGCGTTCAAAAGACTCCGGCTTATTAGTGATTCCTAAAGCCCAAAAAAAGTCTGCGGGCTATAGAGCGTTTTCCGTTCGGGCCCCAGTACTCTGGAATGCCCTCGCGGTAACAGGTCGAGATGCTACCTCAGTAGAAGAATTTAAGTCTCACCTTAAAACTCATTTGTATATCTAGCCTTTAAATAGACCTCCTTTTTAGACCAGTTGATCTGCCGCTTCTTTTTTTTTCTCCTCTGTCCCCCCCCTCCCCTGTGAAGGGGGTCCGGTCCGATGACCATGGATGAAGTACTGGCTGTCCAGAGTCGAGACCCTGGAAGGACCGCTCGTCGGGACCCAGGATGGACCGCTCGCCTGTATATCGGTTGGGGACATCTCTACGCTGCTGATCCGCCTCCGCCTGGGATGGTCTGCTGTGGACGGAACTCTCGCTGCTGTCTTGGATCCGCTTTGAACTGAACTCTCGTGGCTGTGTTGGAGCCACTATGGATTGAACTTTCACAGTATCATGTTAGACCCGCTCGACATCCATTGCTTTCGGTCCCCTAGAGGGGGGAGGGGGGGGGGGGGGGGTTGCCCACATTTGAGGTCCTCTCCAAGGTTTCTCATAGTCATCATTGTCACTGGCGTCCCACTGGGTGTGAGTTTTCCTTGCCCTTATGTGGGTTCTTCCGAGGATGTCGTAGTCGTCGTTGTTTGTACAGTCCTTTGAGACATTTGTGATTTAGGGCTATATAAATTGTGTGATATTTCTAACTAAATAAGTGCTTCATGGCAGATTTGAATAACTTGTTACATTCTTTTATGACCTGTTATAATTGATAGTTGGCAATTAAAGAATGTTTAGCAGGCTGACTATTACACATTATTAATAAATAGATAAGGTTTAAAGATTGTCATACAGAGATCAGAGATATGAATACCTTTAACTTTACAACATGTGCTGTACAGAATATCAGAATCAGAATAGTCTTTTATTGCCATTGTTTGAGAACGGGTTCACAATGTAAGAATTTTTCTTGGTGCAATCATGCAACATGAAGCACATAACACAGAATAGGAATAAAATGAGCTGTAACTGAGCTATCAGATCTTATTATTGTTCATAAGTCTGATGGCCGAGGGGAAAAAAATGTTCAGATGGCGGGAGGTGTAGGTCTGGATGGACCGTAGTCTCCTGCCTGAGGGGAGTTGGGGAGAGTAGTTTGTGTCCAGGGTGAGAAGAGTCAGCTGTGATCCAACCCACACGCTTCCTGGTCCTAGAGGAGAACAGGTCCTGGAGGGATAGGAGCCTGCAGCCAGTTACCTTCACAGCAGCAAGTACGATGCGCTGCATTCGATGCTTGTCCTGGACTGTGGCGCCGGGAAACCACACGGTGATGGAGGAGGTGAGGATGGACTCGATGATGGCCGTGTAGAACTGCACCAGCATCTCGGTCGGCACCTTCAGTTTCCTCAGCTGCCGCAGGAAGTACATCCTCTGCTGAGCCTTCTTGATGAGGGAGCTGATGGTGGTGCCCAGGAAACGAAAGGAATCCTGAAGTCCATGATCATCTCCACTGTTTTCTGGGCGTTCAGCACCAGGTTGTTGTGGCTGCACCAGGATGCCAGCCGGTCCACCTCTTTCCTGTAGGCGGACTCATCGCCCTCTGATGTGACCCCGATGAGGGTGGTGTCATCCGCAAACTTGATCAGCTTTACGGACTGGTGACTGGAAGAAATTTCAGGTAGAAATATCACATTTTAAATTGCCAAACATCTTTCACAATCAAATGTGGATTGTTACAATAAAAAATAGCATAACAATCCACATTTTGTGTTATTAATGCATAAAACTTGTATTTAAACATGGTGTAGCTCCTCTTCTCTTAACGCAAGTGTTTCTATAGTTCACTTATGAAAGACAAAAAGTTATAATTATCTGCGATTAATTTTGAGTCAACTAGGAACAAATTGTGATTACTCACGATTAAAAATATTTTTCACCCTTTGACAGCCCTAGTATTTTCTAAAAAAATATTTTAAAAAGGCATGTTTTACTCTAAACTGGTGATATCTAGGGAGCCAAGCACCAAATAAACTGATATTAATTCATTTTAATGTGTGACGCTGTTTCAAGTTTTTCAAGGTACAAACATCACAGAACCAATTAAACTTGTATCACGAGGTACCAATGTTTATATGCAGCAATGTACTTTATCAAACATCTTTGATGATCAAAACATGATCAAAATAATTTGTTTTATTAGTAGTCTAAAATGATATTTAAAACTCAAGTTTAATTTGATTGAGCTATTACTGAACGGGACAACTTTCTTTAGTCCCATGGACGATTGTTTTTATTTAAGAAAAAATCACAGACACAGTCACCACCGTGTGTTTTATCCGAAAAAAAGACACATATTTTCGGTAAGCGTTGGAATTATACTAAAACCGAGGCGTGTGCAAACTGAGTTGCCACTTTATAAAAAATTGTCTGAGGGCTGGATCAGTGCCACACTAGATCAATCTCCTCCAGATTCCACGATTGAGAAGTTTTTTGCTCTATCGACTCAACTCAGCAAATTGGGTTTTTAATCCGGAGCAGGCGGCATGGTGGGCAGGTCCCAGCATAAATCATGTCAGACAGCACATGACAAATGATTGTGTTCACTCTGAGCTTTTGGGCTCAGAATCCTACATTAAAGAATGGGAAACGTTGGTCATTTGTATATGAATGTATCACGACCCAGCATGCACGGTACACGTTCGACACATTCATTCCTTTTTGAATCTTGCTCATGTACTTGTTTCGTAGTAGACAGCTTCAGCACAGACTCACGTCTGTGTGTGAAACCAGCTTCTTTGCTAAAGAAACGTTGCTGAATATTTTGCAAGAATCTATTCCTGCTGCCTTTGTACGAGGTTTTTCTGTCACTATTAGACATTCTGTACACATAAAAACAGAATCTGTTAGTATCCATTATGACCAACATGAATTGACTCATGGGAATTATTCCTAATACCAAACCACATTTAAACCATCTACTGGGAAAAGACTACAGTGGTACCTCAACTTACAAGCACTAACGGCAGAGCTTGTATTTCATAACAGACAATTAAAAGAAACCAATTCCATTGTTGGGTGGACCCCCAACACAGCACAATTTTGACAGGAACATGTGTCTTTTAAAAAGTAAAAGTAATTTTGGATAAGAAATATTGTTTGAAAAATGTTGTGTTCCGATCCGGTCTCCTGCAGGTCACCCCCCATATTTGTTAAATGACACATAAGCTGGTTATAAATGAATCCCAGGCAGAGTTGCCTATTTTGATATTTTATTACCAAAGCTTTGTGGGACCAATCTAGATACAACATCTCAATCGCATTGCCCAAATTCATCTAATATTCAAACGAGATGAGCCTACTTCTTAAATCCGCAAACAGCCACCACCCTCCGGAACCAATACACATGTCTATTGTTTCTACTTAGCTGAGCACAGGATGAGATAAGAAAGGGAGTATATCTGCTCCTCACATTCCTAAAGCCAAGGTTAACTTGCAGTGTACCAAAGACATGAGATTATAAAATAGAAAAAGTACAGATGGAAAACACTAGCTATTTCGAATATGACTAGAGGAAAAAATAACTGTTAAATATAAGTAGATAGCTATCTCCGTCAAAAACTAGACAATAGAATGTAGTATAAACAACTACTGCAGTTTAATGTAATAATGATGTATTGTATTTTTCGAACTATAAGTCACAGTTTTTTTCATAGGGGTGCAATTTATACTCCGGAGCGACTTATGTGTAAAATGTCAGCAATCGTCACACACACGTCAACCAATAAGAATTCGGCGGGGGAGGGTCATGGCAGAAGTGCATTGTGGGTCATGGAATGCTAACTGCTATATGCTATATGCTACTGCCGTAGCTATTAAAATGGATCTTTTCATTGTTGGCAGGAACTTATAAAAACTGAGAAGGGTTGAACAAAGATTGGACCGAAAAGGAAATCATGTACTGCAGATTACAAGCTGGACGTTGTGAAATGTGCAGCAGAAAACGACAAGAGGAAGCGGCGCATACCTTTGGAGTTGGCAGAGTTGTTTAGAAGCGACATTGAGGAAGAAGATTTCATCGGATTTATCGATTAGGAGTGACAGATTGTTTGGTAAACGTATAGCATGTTCTATATTTTATAGTTATTTGAATGACTCTTACCATAATATGTTACATTAACATATCAGGCACGTTCTCAGTTGGTTATTTATGCGTCATGTAACGTACACTTATTCAGCCTGTTGTTCACTATTCTTTATTTATTTTAAATTGCCTTTCAAATGTCTATTCTTGGTGTTGGATTTTATCAAATAAATTTCCCCCAAAAATGCGACTTATACTCCAGTGTGTTGTATATATGTTTTTTTCCTTCTTTATTATGCATTTTCGGCCGGTGCGACGTATACTCCGGAGCGATTTATAATCCGAAAAATACGGTACAGCATTTTTAAGGATGGGACCAATGTGGTTTCTCCTTTGGGCTGACCAGAGAGGTTAGAGTTTTCAACAAGTGATGTGTATGTTTGTGTAACATAGCTAATCTTTGACCGTCCAGTTTGTGGAGTCAGTACTGAGCAGAACAAATTGAAACAAGTCAAACAGCATTTGCAGCCTCTCAAAATGTTTTCAATGTTTTGTTTCCCTGATTTAGTTGTTCGTATCTTCTCGCTCGCATGAATTTCCTTAGTTCTGGTAGATAGTAGGATTGTGTCCACCTGTGAGCGGCACTCAAACGACACAATTCGGGTACAAATATAACTTCAACTGGCAGCGAAAATGCTTGTCACTCATATTATGCACGGCAAAAAGAGCTGTCAAAATATTTTAAAAAAAGACTACATTTTGGGGAAAAAATACCCCAAAAATTGTATTATTGGACAAATCATTTTACTTGATAAAATACCCTAAATTAAGATGTGTATACCTAGAAATTAGCATGTCTTTTAGGTCACAAATAAGTGTTTTATTCTGACAACATGTTATGATCCGTTGCCCGGATCATAGTTTATTTAGGTTTTGATTCACGTGTGGTTTAAGTTCTGTTTCAGCAGCCATGTTATGTGTTTCTTGGTTGTCATGGTTGCTGATTAGTGTCACTTGCCTCTGATTAGTGGTCGGGACGCTCACCTGTTCCTGGGCACTAATTAGAGAGCTATTTAGTTCTGCCTTTAACTTCACTCAGTCTGGTGCTTTTATTTGCTTACAATTCAACAAGTTACGTCGTCTACCCTTGATATCCCTGAGCTATGCTTTGCTTTATTCTTTTTCTTTATAGGTATTCCGTTAGCTCCCCGTGCTATAGGCACACTTATTGTTCCTGCCCGATGTATGAGAATAAATCACTGTCTTACCTTCACCTTTGCCTCCCGAGTTCCTGCTGCACTCTTGGTTGAACAATCCATGCATCACCATACGACTACGACGTCACAAAACAAGCATTATTCGACTTGCAGTTCTTAAATCAAGCATCCTTGAGATGTTGCAAAATCTTTAAACACAATTTTCTACATGGGGGGGAAAAAATAAATATCGTATTTCAATAGTTATTTACCTATTTTTGAACATTTTAAGACGGATTACAAAATATAATTTGCTAAAATTAAGATGAGTCACACGTGACTGAAAATAAATAAATAGCTCTTAAAACTAGGGACATTTCTAAAAAAAAAAAAAAAAGTTGCAAATGATTTGCAGTGTGCTTGCAACCTTAAGCGTGACAAAAAGCAGAGTGACAGTTTTTTTTATCTTAAATTACTTAAACTAAAGTATTTTGCAGGTACACTTGAGGATGTATAGTGTAAGTAATATTTACATGTTTTAATAGCATGAAACATAAAGGCAAGGCGTTTGTAATCATAAACTGGTGGATTCTGACATTCATCTCATTACTTCATGTTCATACAGTACATACTGTACAAAAATACACAACATACTGACTTGTACACACAAGAGTATTTCTGAATGTGAATTATCCCTAAAACTTACTACCCCTTTTCTCTATGGGAAACAAATAACATGTCCAGTATCTCCCCGGCAGACGCAAAGGTCATTTTTGAAGAAAATGACCTGTGCAGGTTTTAACCGGGTCAAAATATTGTTATTGAAAAAGAAATGAAGGAACAGACGATCTTTCGCTCTCGGCCTCCTCAAGTCCAACCAACATATGGTGTCTTTAAGAACCAGGCCAAGTGATCTGGCAACGCCAAGCAGCGTCTACATAAACACAGGAAGACATTCACCCCGTGGAGTTCACACACACGCACACACACACACACACACACACACACACACACTCTTAGTGGGATGGAGAAGAGAAGCCTCAGGGACAAGAAAGCTGAAGTAACCTATTTGCAAGGTAAACGCAGCCTCATTACACGGAGAAGCAAGAACATTCTCTGTCACATAAAAGACTTCATTGTTCCGCCATGAGATGAAGACACTGTGTCTCGCCATTGTAGGAATAATAAAGTAGAGTACCCTTGTTGGGTGAGCCTTTCATTTCACCAGAATACAAACAGTGTCTGATTCTGTTTCATTCATCTCAGGCTGTCACACACAAGCAGAAGATCATCGACGAGCGCAAGATGGGGGACTTTTTTTCCAACGTTATGTCATTAAAACTAATCAGACTCCTGAAATGTTTATTTTGCAAAGTCAAATTATTCATTCAACTTTGATACTCTTAAATATTCTGTACGGGTCGTTTTGTACATTAGAGACTTACAGTATTTGTTAGAGAGAGATTATGTAGCTCCAAAAAAGGGGGATATGGGGGGATGTGGGGGATTGTTTTATGACCGGAAGTGAGGGCGTGGCTTCCACATACCTCTCAAATAGGAGGGTTATTGGGGGATTAAATTATGACCCCAGGAAGTAGGCATGACCTAAACCGGAAACAGAAAGTATACATCATATCCGGCGTCCTTTTTAATTTTGTAATTTTTTAAAGCTGTCTACCATCTTGGTTGTAGTCCCCCCTGACCCCTCTTAATCGCTGTCTTGTGTTAGTTTCCTTGTAAATAATATTCCTGTAGAGTTCATTATCATGTTTAAGATAAGAGGGGCCTTTAGGGGCATTATTCAGAATTACCTTATTTACATACACTATTGAATGTCACGACTTGGACTTGGACGTGGATTGTTTTCCCAAAGTGCCAAGTGAATGAATTGGAAACGACATGAAAGTAGAGACATCTTTATTTAATTTACACTATAACTAAAAACAGGAAAAAACAAAAGGCGCGCACAATGGCGGTACTAAAACTTGGCTATGAAAGAAAAGACTAGCGCAAAGGCAATTAACTATAAACACGAAACAAAACACTTGCACTGTGGCATGAATAATGACAAAACTTACTTGGAACAAAACAAGAACAAGACATGGATCATTGGCATGGATTACAAGGTGCATAGCAGGTGATCGAGGGTGTGAAGGAGGTGATGTTGCCAGGACGAAGGACAGAAACAGACAGTTTAAATGGCAGTGACATAATCAGTGAAAACAGGTGCGAGACATGAGGACAGGTGAAAACTAATGAGTTGCTATGGTAACAAAACAAACCAGGAAGTGCAAAAACAGGAACTGAGTGTCCAAAAAAACAAAGCATAATCACACAGACATGACACTGAAATGCTCTCACATAAACAACTGAAATGTTTTTCTCTCAGAGTGTTTCAGTAGTTTGTATAGTGTTTCAGTAGTGTGCGTGTAAAAAACAGATTTCAGTTGTTTACGTGAGAGCATTTCAGTAGTGTGTATAAGAGTGTTTCAGTAGTGTGTATAAGAGTGTTTCAGTAGTGGGTATGAGAGTGTTGCAGTAGTGTGTGTGAGGGAAAAACTTTTCAGTTGTTTGTGTGAGAGCATTTCAGTAGTGAATGTTAGAGGTAATTCTGAATAATGTCCCTAACGGCCCCTAATATTAAGACGTGCTTTAATGCATAAACTATACAAATACATGTTAATCAGCATATTCAAACTTAAATACCTCTCTTAAAGAGTTTGAAAAATGTATAGAAATGATTTTGCTTGTAATGAGCAAAGAAAAAAAATCTGCCAATGGGAGGAATCAATATTGTCTTGGTAAGAGTTCTTGACATAACACATTATATTATAACTAAATGTAATCTTGAAATTAGCAATTACCTGTACTTACTAGAATTGTAAGGTCTTGTGTCTAATAACAAAGTTGGGATGCTCACAATTTGTATGTTTTACCTCAGAAGACCTACAGCCTGAAAACAAGTTATTGTGGCTCACTGAAAAATGACTATTTAGGGGATTGTGACTTGTATTAAGTTTTGTCTAAAAAATACAAATATATACCTGGTGATATTGTGGGGTTTTCCAGTGCACAACACTGTTGCAAATAAAAGGACATTGTTATTAGTTTTTTTATAGGCCCTCTGCATATGGTAAAAGAAAATGAATGAATTATTAATGATACCGGGAAAATATATAATAATGAATGTTGGTTGTGGGCGGGAGGAAACAATAAAAAGCGAGCTGCAAAACGGTGGGAGGGGAACTTTGCCACGAATATGACTTGTTTAGAACATATTGCCGTTTTTTACTGGGATTGTCACAGGTCCATTATTTACCTGCTAAATTTGTTAGTTATCCCAAATAACAACTTGCTAAAATGTTTTGTCACCTCATTTTGAGCCTAATACCTTAAAATTATTGAATGGAGGCTGGAAAGTGACAACACGCTGAAGGGTCAGTGAGGCACTAAGATTGTGTATAAGATGTGGGCGGTATGATTGTAGTCAGCTGGAGGCGTGTCTTAATGAAATTAAACAATGGATGTCCAATAACCTTTTGCAACTCAACGCCAAGAAAACCGAAATGCTGATTATCGGCCCTGCTAGACACCGACCTCTATTTAATAATACAACTTTAACATTTGACAACCAAACACATATGTGGTCTTCTCCAAGGTTTCTCATAGTCATCATTGTCACTGTCACCGATGTCCCACTGGGTGTGAGTTTTTCCTTATGTGGGCGCTGTACCAAGGATGTCGTTGTGGTTTGTGCAGCCCTTTGAGACTCTTGTGATTTAGGGCTATATACAAACCCCGTTTCCATATGAGTTGGGAAATTGTGTTAGATGTAAATATAAATGGAATACAATGATTTGCAAATCCTTTTCAACCCATATTCAATTGAATGCACTACAAAGACAAGATATTTGATGTTCAAACTCATAAACTTTTTTTTTTTTTTTCAAATTATAACTAACTTTCATGGCTGCAACACGTGCCAAAGTAGTTGGGAAAGGACATACCACTGTGTTACATAACCTTTTCTTTTAACAGCACTCAATAAACGTTTGGTAACAGAGAAAACTAATTGTTGAAGCTTTGAAAGTGGAATTATTTCCCATTTTTGTTTTATGTACAGCTTCAGTCGTTCAACAGTCTGGGGTCTCCGCTGTCGTATTTTACCCTTCATAATGCGCCACACATTTTCGAGGGGGGACAGGTCTGGACTGCAGGCGGGCCAGGAAAGTACCCGCACTCTTTTTTTACGAAGCCACGCTGTTGTAACACTTGTCTTGCTGAAATAAGCAGGGGCGTCCATGATAACGTTGCTTGGATGACAACATATGTTGCTTCAAAACCTGTATGGACCTTTCAGCATTAATGGTGCCTCCACAGATGTGTAAATTACCCATGCCTTGGGCACTAATACACCCCCATACCATCACAGATGCTGGCTTTTGAACTTTGTGCCTATAACAATCCGAATGGTTATTTTCCTCTTTGTTCTGGAGGACACCATTCCGCATTAATGGTGCCTTCACAGATGTGTAAGTTACCCATGCCTTGGGCATTAATGCACCCCCATACCATCACAGATGCTGGCTTTTGAACTTTGAGGCTATAACAATCCGGATGGTTATTTTCCTCATTGTTCCGGAAGACACCACGTCCACAGTTTCCAAATATAATTTGAAATGTGGACTCGTCAGACCACAGAACACTTTTCCACTTTGCATCAGTCCATCTTAGATGAGCTCGGGCCCAGAGAAGCCAGCGGCGTTCCTGTATGTTGTTGATAAATGGGTTTTGCTTTGCACAGTAGAGTTTTAACTTGCACTTACAGATGTAGCGACCAACTGTAGTTTCTGACAGTGTTTTTTTGAAGTGTTCCTGAGCCCATGTGGTGATATCCTTTACACACCGATGTCGGTTTTTGATGCGGTACCGCCTGAGGGATCAAAGGTCTGTAATATCATCGCTTACGTGCAGTGATTTCTCCAAATTCTCTGAACCTTTTGATGATTTTACGGACCGTAGATGGTAAAATCCCTAAATTCCTTGCAATAGCTCGTTGAGAAATGTTGATCTAAAACTGTTCGACAATTTGCTTACAAATTGGTGACCTTCGCCCCAACCTTGTTTGTGAATTACTTAGCATTTCATGGAAGCTGCTTTTATACCCAATCATGGCACCCACCTGTTCCCAATTAGCCTGCACACCTGTGGGATGTTCCAAATAAGTGTTTAATGAGCATTCCTCAACTTTATCAGTATTTATTGACACCTTTCCCAACTTATTTGTCACGTGTTGCTGGCACCAAACTCTAAAGTTAATGATTTGCCAAAAAAAAATGTTTATAAGTTTGAACATCAAACATGTTGTCTTGGTAGCATATTCAAATGAATATGGTTTGAAAATGATTTGCAAATCATTATATTCCGTTCATATTTACATCTAACACAATTTCCCAACTCATATGGAAACGGGGTTTGTACATAAACATTGATTGATTGATTGATTGAGTATCACTCCCAACTGTCTTTGTTGGCCAAACAAGAAAGCTTGTTTACTCGACTCTTTTTTCATTTGCCACACTGCTTTGTGTTTTATACTAATGCAAACAAGTGAACAACTCTGGCTGCAACTAATCACTATTTTGACAGGTGACTAGTCATCAACTATCGAATAATGAGTTGACTAATTGATTTATGACGTGTACACGTGTTCAGTAATTCTACTTTGGTCCTCGTATTTTGAATTTAGCTTGAGATATTTTTAGTAATTTGCTAACCAACAAAGATGACCAATTCATTCATAAATATGTATTTATATTGTAACTGTTCTGCTCATAGGCTGTTACAAAAATAATAACTATTAAACTCGTTTCCATTTTAAGGTGCTGATAAAAGTAAGGCGGGTCAACAATCTGCAAGATTAATATAGGTTGCCTCTCTCTCTTCCCCTCCATCTTTCGGTATTCATTTTTTATCTCTAGTTATCATTATGTATATGTATTGTTGCATTTGAACAACTGTATTGTTGATAACAGAGGAAAATTACTGGTGTTGTTCTGTTGTGGTCTCAAAAAAATAAGAATCCAAATGCAGATCAGTAAAAAGTCTATATTTAAAAACAAAACGTCACTGGAGAAAATAAATCTGTAGTAACGAAAATTCAGCTCCAGGAAAACCGGGTCAAAAGTCTGTCCTCCACCTGAGGAAATACAAAAACAGGAATCACAAAGTGTTTGAGGGAAAAGGTCAGAGTAAGTGAGCTCAGGCTGGATTATACCGCAGGCAACGGACGAACTGGGACTTGCTGGGTGGAGATCCAAGGTTTAAGTCAGGTTGTTGATTAAACGCAGGTGGGCTCGGATGAATGGCAGCACACCTGGGGAGGGGACCTACAGACACAAGAGGAAAAAAAAGGCAGGAGACCCGCCCTCATGACATGTTCATTATCAGTAGCGCTATTTCTATTGGTATTTGTAATGCTCCACTTGTAGTGTAAAAATGCTCATTGTCATTTCTGTATTAATATTAATTCGCTAACTGCTTCTTTGCCATCACTTTTACCATCATTTGTACATCCGGCCCGGCTGCACCAAATGATGATATAAATACATTTAATAAAGTCCAATTCAAATAAGGCAACAAGAGAAGTATCCTACACTTCTCTTTTGTAAAGTAAATCTGAATAGCCAATATGGGCATCTACATCATCCATCCATTTTCTACCGCTTATTCCCTTTTCGGGGTCGCGGGGGGCGCTGGCGCCTATCTCAGCTTCAATCGGGCGGAAGGCAGGGTACACCCTGGACAAGTCGCCACCTCATCGCAGGGCCGCATCTACATCAACTATATGATTTGCTTGAGAAGCTGGACAGGACAAAAAAAAAAATACAAAAATAAAAGTATGGCGGGTAAAAGCCAAAATCAGATTTTAAAAAAATCCGATTTGGGTCACTTTGGCCCTCAAACATGGTCAGTGATGACTACAAGGCAGTAGGAAACTCAACCCTTGTCAATGGTTTCAACCTCAGTTTGTATGGTTTGTTGAATC
The DNA here is from genome assembly GCF_033978795.1 of Nerophis ophidion. Classification (NCBI taxonomy): domain Eukaryota; kingdom Metazoa; phylum Chordata; class Actinopteri; order Syngnathiformes; family Syngnathidae; genus Nerophis; species Nerophis ophidion. The sequence goes on along the minus strand of NC_084615.1, from coordinate 56,924,091 downwards.
AGCACATAACTAATGTATGGAAATGACAAATAAGAAGATTTTTTTTTTTTATTATTTATTTTGTATTTTGATCAATGGCTGTGACCAAAAGTTTAATGGCTTAGTGGATTCACTGACACAAAGTCTAAGTTCATGGTGTTTTTGTAACAGCAACATTTTTTATTTAGAATTTTCAACTATTTTCAAGTGTTTTGTCAAAAGGATCATTTGTGATATGAGCATTTTCACATTGTGAAGTTGTCGCAGTTGTATTTTTAGGTTATAATGCCATGATTTTACCCGTCTGGGCCACGTGGGAATAGATTTTCCTCCCTGCGGCCCCTGAGTTTAAATGCGTTTGACTCCCCTGCACTAAACTGAGAAGAATAACAACAAAACCAACGCAGGCCATGACCGGGAGGAACGGTCATGACAAGTCCTGCGGTGCATCGCATTTCCTGACAAGTTCGGTGCGGCTTGATCCTGTCAACTTTTATGCATTTGCTAGATTATGGTGACTTGCTTTTTATGAATGCACCCGAATCTTATCTGGAAAAAAATAGATACTGTATATCTGTGTGGCTTACAGTTTAACTACTGGTTGTGGCAACCTTGTCCACCATTGCACTTTGTATGCAAGGACAAACTGTCCATCTTGTGACGTCTAGGTGGCATTGTGGTGACGAGTTGTTCTCTCATGGGTGCAGCGAGGATGGACACAGCGTGAGGTAGGAACATTAATTTATTTATACTAACTAAAACAGACTAAGAACCAAAAACACTTGCTCGAAGGCACTAACAAACAAAACAGAAAGGGCTAGCATTAGCTAGGGAAAAACAACTGAATTAGCATGGAAGCTAATGTACACAGAGGTAGTTACCACAAGGCTGGGAAGAGCGACGTCAACTGTAGCATGAAGCAAACGAGTCCAAGACTGAATGTCAAACAAAGGCGTATATAGGGAGATAAATTAGGAGGCAGGTGTGCGTGATCCCACGGAAGGCAGGTGACACAAGTGCGTTGCTAGGACAACAGAAATAAACCAGGAAGTGCCACAAAGAACTGAGGAAGACAAATACTAGACAGAATGTGATAACAAATAAAACCAATACCAGACTATGCCATGATCCAAGACGTGGATCATGACACATCTTGGTCTGTTCCAAGTTTTTCATGATGGATGGTTTTAATATATAAATCACTTTTTGGGCTTTTTTTTCCCATTTTTTCTGTTCTTTTATGAGTAGAGATTCCATCCGCTACAGCTTCAGGTCGCACCACATCCTTAACATGTTTGTTCATAGAGCCAAAACAAATCTTGGGGAAAAAAAGCATTCAGATATGCTGCTCCTTGGTAATGGAATTACTTATAAAAGGATCTGAGGTTGCCTGAGCGGATTTTGGGGGGGAATTTCAGGCCATTTAAAGGATTGAGAAACATTATATTTAACATTGTTTTTGTTTTTACTAAAACATTCTTATATTTTTTTGACATGTTGCGTCTTTTTATGTTAATGTGAGTAATTTTTATTTTTAACTCTGGTGTGTGACTGCTGTTGTTTTTGTTGATGTTGTATGTATTTCTGCAACTTTGTTGTACTGCCCTCCTGGCCAGGTCACTCTTGAAAAATAGATTTTAATCTTAATGACTTTTTTCCTGGTTGAATAAAGGATATTGACTGATTGATTGGTTGCATCCACAATGAAAGCCACTTTTTATTTTTGTGCGCTGCAATTGCAATGATGGGATGGACTGCACTTATTGCGCTGAAGATGCAAACAAATGCATACTTCAAGAAGTTATCATATAGGAGATATGTGAATAATATGTTTTATGTGAGAAAACAAATGTCAATAAAAAAAAACACTACATGAGACCAAAAAATAATACATTTAATTTGTTTTAAAGGGAACTGCACTTTTTTTGTTGTTGTTTACAATCATTATTAAATACATGATGACAGAAGGATTTTCTGTTTAATGCATTCTAAATATTAAATACATGTTTATAATGTCCACTCTAACAGCTAATGGGAACTCCACTATTCCGCCCTTAAAATCTGATAACCATTCAAAAAGTGTGGACAATACTCCATTGTGACTTAAATATCGACTAAGTATTAGTGATATTGTTATTATAAGTGCTAACGCAGACAAACTATTTATAGCAGCGACATCATCGCTCTCATGTCTACCTATGTTTATCATCAAGTGGTCTGCTGCTTCCTCGCTTCCTTGCTCCCTGTAAGTTTATATTAAATCATAGATCATACCTTTCACCTGGCAAGTAGATGGCTGAGAATATAATCTGACAAGTTGGGACCCTCTGACTGCCATATATGATCTGGAACTGGCGAGAACAACGGAAAAAGTGCTTGCTCCGCTCCGCACTCCACCCTGTGTCTACATGAGTATTATGAGACATTCTTCATCTAAATGGGAGTACATGGACATCCTAGCAGTCAGCTTCCTATTGACAGCAAACATTGTATGTTAAGTGATGTTTTATTATGTTTGTTGGCTCTCATAAAGTCTGCAGAGAGCAGAAATCAGTGATGAAAAGAAAAAAGCAAACATGACGCATTTTTAAAAATAAATGTGCCGTGTATGCTTAACATGCTCAAAATACGAAAATAATTAATGTTTTTATAAATGTGCCTGTTACTACATTACATGTATATTTGCATTATGTGTATAAAACCATAATGGAGATGTTTGGAAGTTTTTAGGGGCTCTATAGGCAGATTTGAACTGCTCCCATCGGCTTCATTGCAAGCAGACTTCTGATCAAATGTATTTAATATTTAGCAAGAATTAAAACCAAAAATCCATCCATCGTCATGGCTTTCATAATGATTGTGAACATTAGGCAACATTTTTAAAAAGTGCAGTACCCCTTCAAGTCACACAGAATGCAACTACAGAATTATAAAAGGATGTTGCTGAATAGACGACCTGTCTATTTTCATTTCTAACCGTCCAAATATGTTGACACACACACACGTAGGATGGAGGATTCGCTGTCTGTCGTCTGTCTTTGCGACTTGAGCACCTTCTTTACCACAGCCGTGTTTGTGACTGCATCAGTTAGCACGTACTTTACAGACGTGCTAAGTGAAACGCAAAATAGTGCTTGCAAAATGGTGATCAGTGTTAATAAATCACATTGCGCGGGCCGAATAATATATTTGCATTTTATCCTCCAAGTATTTTGGGCGTTCGTATAATCAGCATATGATTTGAATATTCATGAAGACAGAGATGCTTAATGGATTGCGCACCTTATTTTGCTCACTTCATTCAATCAATCAAAATGTTATTACATAGCCGTTAATCAGGAGTGCCTCTAAGGGGTTCACAAGCAGGCAACCATATCTGGCGCACATATTGGCGGGCAATCTATATCGGTGCGCACATACCAGGGTGGCAGGCATTCTTTTTTGATTGATGATGACCGATGATGAGCAGCCAGGTTACCGACGTGCGCTGTCCTTCACTAAACCTTAGTCATTTTAGTTACAATATTTTTCTTTACACGAGCGTGTGTTTAAAGTGTTTGCCTACCCACAAAAAAAAGTCGCATTCATCTGTTTTGAGCGTTATCTCAGTCACATCATCTTTTGTTATTTGTCCGTGGTTCTAGTTCTACTCAGTCCAGGTCATTTATTTCTTGAGAAAAAACTCTTAAAGGCACAATGTGTAATATTTAAAATTTTATTTAATAATATTATATTTATATTACTGCATTATATGTTATTCCATTGTAAATATTGTAATTTCTGAGAGTTGTGTGAGCTGTGAGGTATCTGAGCAAAAAATGTCTTTAATGATTGTCTATGATTATTTGTTCAATCAATCAGTTAATCAAAGTTTATTTATATAGCCCTAAATCGCTAGTGTCTCAAAGGGATGCACGAGTCACAACGACATCCGCGGTACAGAGCCCACATAAGGGCAAGGAAAAACTCACCCCAGTGGGACGTCGATGTGAATGACTATGAGAAACCTTGGAGAGGACCGCATATGTGGGCAACCCCCCTCTGGGGGAGACCGAAAGCAATGGACGTCCAGTGGGTCTAATATTGTGAAAGTCCAGTCCATAGTAGATCTAACATAATAGTGAGAGTCCAGTCCATAGTGGGGCTAGCAGGAGACCATCCCAAGCGAAGACGGGTCAGCAGCGCAGATATGTACCCAACCAATGCACAGGCGAGCGGTCCATCCCGGGTCCCGACTCTGGACAGCCAGCACTTCATCCATGGCCACCGGACCTGTGTCCCCCCCTCCACAAGGGAGAGGGGGGCGGAGGAAAAAAGAAAAGAAACGGCAGATCAACTGGTCTAAAAAGGGGGTCTATTAAAAGGCTAGAATATAAAAATTAGTTTTAAGATGTTGTTGTGTAACTTGTCCTGTGTTGTACTGTATTGTGTTAATTTTAAATGTCTTTGGTCCACTTGAAAACGAGATGCTGCATCTCAAAGGGTTTTCCATTCAAATAATTCAAATTTCAAATCAACAAATATATTCTGTTGTCAGCAATGTATAGAGTGGATTTGAATGAGGATTGCTTAAATTCAAATACATGTATATTAAAGTTACAATTTTACTCTATTAAAGAGGAAATTTGACATACAGTAGACATATTTTGTTCTGTAATAACTCAATGCTTTGCAATATTGTTTAATGTCAGAAATTGTCTTACAAGAAGATTCACTCCATGACCTTGGTAAACTATATGGTAGCTAAAGCTGCTTCTGGGGTAGACTGACTGTTATATGGGTGCCTCCACTGCAGAACTAGGTCCCACTCCTGTGCCATCCTTAGAAAAAAGCTGATGACACCCTACCAGTCGTATGTCCAGACTTTTAACAGTGAAAGCTAACACCGTATTTGCGTATGATGTCACTTAGCAGCAGCATGTAGTTAATGAGAAGTGGAGGACCAATAACCAAACCATGTGGAACTCCGGATGTTACCTTAACATACTCCAAGGTCACGTTATTGTGGGAGACACGCTACATCATTTAAGTAAAATATGAGTTAAATGGAAAAAAAAGGCTAAGTCTGACATGCCGATACGTGTTTTGATACGTTCTAATAGAACGTTATGATGGTATTGAAAGCAGCGCTACAATCAAGGAGCAGCAACACGGATGACGTGTCAGTATCCATCGTTAGCAATAGATCATTAGTCATTTTTGCGAGGGCGGTCTCAGTAGAGTGGTTTGCCCTGAAACTGGACTGAAAGGGTTGACAGAGATTGTTTGACGCTAAGTGTTCGTTTAGCTGACGTGCAAGTATTTTTTTCGATGATTTTAGGGTTAAAGGGTTGGTGCGACACATGCCTGTAGTTTAGCAGGAAGTCAGAATCGAGGTGAGGTCTTTTAAGCAAAGGGTACCATAGGAAAGTGATAAGTTCATGATATTTTGCACAAAATGCAAAACAGAACGACACAGAATGTCCTTCATACCCACAGCCATCAGACTGTATAATGCATATGTTTCTTGACTGCACTTAAATGTAGAATATATGGAGACTATATTTATATCATTCATATATTATATATTACATATACTGTATAATATACTTTATTATTTATTATTACCATTGTCTATTGTGAGAAAACAGTGGTGCTGAATTTCCCCCAGGGATCAACAAAGTACTTTCTATTCTATTCTATTCTATTCTAATGGCTGGGGGTTGTGGCTTGGCGGGCCAAAAGATTGGTGGTGGTGGCCGCGCAGGCGGTTGCGGCTTGGTGGTTCGAAAGACCGGTGGTGGTGGCCTAGCTGGGGTTTGTGGCTTGGCTGGGCGCAGCTGTGCTACATCCATAGCACAGCTCCAAGCACTAGCCCACCCTCAAGAAGCAGATCCCAGACGCGCTCCCTGTGGTCTGGGATTGTCCTTAAGGGTGGGTGGAGGCAGGTCAGGAGGGGGAAGACTCCTCCCCTTTTGATTGTCCAAAATGTCTTCTCCCGACCCCCAACTGAGGTTTGTTGGGAGGAAGAGAAGGAAAGGTCACCGTCGTGGGCGGGGCTTGAGTCCTTTGGGGCGGAGTCCAAAATTCAGGTGACAGGGATTTACTAGACTGAAATTTTGAAAAAATGTCCTGATCACGTTTAATAGTAGAATTAAAATCAATTGCAACTGGCTGAGAGACAGAATTTACAGAATTAAAAAATAAATATTCGTCTCTGACGTCATCACCGGTGGACGGGATGACGTCATTGGGGGGCGTCAATGGAATGACGTAATCCGTGCCGGTCTCCATCTGACTGATAGCCCATTCAGTGAAGTGTTTGGCGAAATGTGAGATGCGATTACCAAACATCTGCTGGGAGGAAGACTGGGCTACTTGTGGTTGGCTGTGTTCCAGAGGGAAGAATTGTGGGGTTGGAACGTCTCTGTCGAGAGGCTAAGCCTCTTTGTGTGATTTCCGCCTTCGCTGACGCGTGCTAGCTTGCTGAGAGGGGAGATCACTGGGCCAGACGGAGTCGAGCGGGACCAGAAACCCACCAGGTCCCCATATCATGTCTTTGTCCGGCGCATAGCGGAGCGTCTCTGCCTCCATCGCTCGGAGTTCCGTCCACGTATCTTGGCCGACCTCTGAAAAGCCCGCAGCGAAAATACTTTTTTCTGCTTCCTTCCTACTGTGGTGATTGAAAGGCATCGTGATGCGGGTTCGTTCTCTCGTGGATGCAGTCGGGCTCGGACACAGCGTGAAGGTAAGAAATACTGATTTATTTAAAATACAAACAGACTATGAACAGAAAAACTTGCACGAGGCACAAAAGGCAAAACAAAACTACTGGCATGGGAGCTAGGGGAGCAAAGGCTTAGCGCGGAAGCTAGCAAGTACAGATAAGGAATCAGAGTCGTCACTGTTGTGAAACACAAACTAGGAAGCAAGGTCGAATGAACGAAGGAGGTAGGCTTAAATCAGGACAGTAATTACAAAAACAGGTGTGTGTCCGGAAACAAGTGGCAGGTGAAACTAATAAGTAACTATGGTGACAGAACAAACAAGGAAGTGCAACCAGGAACTAAGGCAAACATTGGCAGAAGATAATACAAAAAAGACTCAAAACCTGTACATAATATAATCCGGGCAGCGGATCATAACACTAAATTCCAACATGGAAGGAACAAACATGGCTGTGTGAATGTTAAAATGTCCCAGGGCGTGTCAAATATTGGGGTCAGCAAGTGCATTGCCCCAAGAGATGGCAGATGGCGTGTAGTTTACATTTATCCAATGCCAAGAAAGAGAGAAGGCGGGGTCATGCCAGCTTGACACTTAGAGGAAGCTGGCATGGTTGCACTTATTGATCTGCAGTTGGCAAAGTGAATATTATCATCCTGCAAATTGTCTGACATGCATATTAAGTCTGCCCACATTTTTTACAGACACAATGAGTGTTCCCACAGTCCAGCACATTTATATGCAAATTAGATAGCTGTGCTAATGCACTTTTTGCAGCACTGTGAGTATGTGTGTGTGACAGAGATGCTCCACTTCCTCACACGCTAGCAGAAAGCCGGCATGTCATTCAAACCCTCACAATGAATGCTGGTCCAATAAAGAGCAGCGGTGTGACAACTACGCCAGCAGGAATCGTGCCTTTCTACACCGCTTCGTTTATTGTCCTGCTGCTCACAATTGTCACACAATGTCTTGGGAAATATCAACAAATAAGAATTATGTTGTTTAAAATGTATTCTATCAAACAAAAAAACATGCCTCCTGAATGGGGGATGAGGCAAAGAAAACATTGTGTTCCACGTACAGTAGGTATACCTTACAAATATATGAACATTTCATCAGTTTTTATGGCTTTTACGGATCCAACAGAACAAATATAGAAATTAATGATTCAGTATTTAATTCAAGGTGAATAATTATTCCAAGCAGCAAACATTGGAATGTGTGTTTTTTTTTACGAAACACACAAACGAGTCCTGCACAAAGTACTACGAATCCCAACTGATTTAAGATACAAGTGTTTTGAGGCCCCTTCTACACTAAGGTTACTCACCGGCTAAGGTTATCCAGGGTAAAGCCCACCTATCCTTATCCACACAAAGACAATGGTCATTCAAGACCCTCTGTCCGCCGGCACAATGAGACCTGGCACGCATGCGCGGAAAATGCGCACATCATAGTCACCTCCAGTGTTGCTTTGTGTGCAAGTTCTTAAATTATATTTATTTATTTGAACATATCCAGTGTTGTGGTATTTCAATTGGAATCCATTATTCTGTGGGCCCCTATTGTTGTGAATCACACCTGAGCCATCATAAATTAATCAAATCTTCATTGGACACGTGAAAGTAAACAATGTGATAAAGAATATTTTACAACAATCAATACAGGGATCTGGATATCTGGTCAGGAGAGTTGTGACTATTGTCTTCACCATCATTGTCCATTTGTTTTTGGTGACTTTATATACTCTGGACCTTGACGTTGAGTCCGCAACACAATAACAGATACAGTTTGCTTTGCCAGTCCAAATGCATTCAAAGTTTTCCGTAGTCATCCCTCAACGGCCAGGTAATACAAAGCACACGCTACTTTTTTTTTAATCACATCCACGGGAGCCCACATTCTCGTTGTCTCTCCTTCGACAAATGGACAAAGTTTTTCCATTAGTAAAATCACAGCTGACCTGGATATTCGAAAGTTCTCTTGACGTCTGAGAAGTGTTGTATCCCAAATAGCTGCAATCGCGCGTTTTCTTCTCTTAAGGTACAAACCCCGTTTCCATATGAGTTGGGAAATTGTGTTGGATGTAAATATAAACGGAATGCAATCATTTGCAAATCCTTTTCAATCCATATTCAATTGAATGCACTACAAAGACAAGATATTTGATGTTCAAACTCATAAACTTTATTTTTTTTTGCAAATAATAATCAACTTAGAATTTCATGGCTGCAACACGTGCCAAAATAGTTGGGAAAGGGCATGTTCACCACTGTGTTACATCACCTTTTCTTTTAACAACACACAATAAACGTTTGGGAACTGAAGAAACTCATTGTTGAAGCTTTGAAAGTGGAATTCTTTCCCATTCTTGTTTTATGTACGCTGCCGTATTTTACGCTTCATTATGCGCCACACATTTTCGAGGGGAGACAGGTCTGTACTACAGGCGGGCCAGGAAAGTACCTGCACTATTTTTTTACGAAGCCACGCTGTTGTAACACTTGTCTTGCTGAAATAAGCAGGGGCGTCCATGATAACGTTGCTTGGATGACAACATATATTGCTCCAAAACCTGTATGGACCTTTCAGCATTAATGGTGCCTTCACAGATGTGTATGTTACCCATGCCTTGGGCACTAATACACCCCCATACCATCACGGATGCTGGCTTTTGAACTTTGTGCCTATAACAATCCAAATGGTTATTTTGCTCTTTGTTCTGGAGGACACCACATCCTCTGTTTCCAAATATAATTTGAAATGTGGACTCGTCAGACCACAGAACACCTTTCCACTTTGCATCAGTCCATCTTAGGTGAGCTCGGGCCCAGCCAAGCCGGCGCATTTCTGGATATTGTTGATAAATGGGTTTGGCTTTGCATAGTAGAGTTTTAACTTGCACTTACAGATGTAGTGACCAACTGTAGTTACTGACAGTGGTTTTATGAAGTGTTCCTGAGCCCATGTGGTGATATCCTTTACACAATGATGTCGGTTATAAATGCAGTACCTGAGGGATCAAAAGTCCGTAGTATCATCGCTTACGTGCAGTGATTTCTCCATATTCTCGGAAATTTTTGATGATTTTACGGACTGTAGATGGTAAATTCCCTAAATTCCTTGCAATAGCTCGTTGAAAAATGTTCTAAAACTGTTCGACAATTTGCTTACAAAGTGGTGACGCTCACCCCATCCTTGTTTGTGAATTACTTAGCATTTCATGGAACCTGCTTTTATACCCAATCATGGCACCCAACTGTTCTCAATTAGTCTGCACCCCTGTGGGATGTTCCAAATAAGTGTTTTATGAGCATTCCTCAACTTTATCAGTATTTATTGCCACCTTTCCCAACATCTTTGTCACGTATTGCTGGCATCAAATTCTAAAGTTAATGATTATTTGAAAAAAAAAAAAAAAAGTTTAACTGTTCAAACATCAAATATATTGTCTTTGTAGCATATTCAACTAAACGTGGGTTGAAAAGGATTTGCAAATCACTGTATTTCGTTTATATTTACATCTAACACAATTTCCCAACCCATATGGAAACAGGGTTTGTATTTATGTGTGATTTCCACAAATGTCTGTACATGTAGAAGAATGAGAAAAACGGGCATGTCTGGCTGACTCACCTCCATATTTCCAGTGGTTAGCTCCAGTTGTTATGAAGCTTGCTGTGGGGCGTTTTTTCTGTCGTCACTTCCTCTCCAAACTCAGTTTGTAAACGATCAATGAGTCCATACAAAGATAAGAAATGGAGATTCAAGAAATACACGACGCACTTACTTGTGTAAAAAAATTATCCAAGGAGGGGAATTAAAACGATGGTTTAGCTTGGCTGAAACAGGGCTTAGGCTAAATAATTATTTGTTTAAGGGGTTATCCGGTTTAATGTAGACAGGGCCTTAGTTACGAGCCCAGTAGCGGAACAAACTCCGCTCATAAACTGAGGTCAGTTGATATTTAATTGACAAGTTTGCTGACAGATGGCTGAATAAAAGACGGATGAAAGAAATAAGTGAAACAGATGTTTACTAATCATTTTTTTTTTCCCTGGGGCAACAGCAGATTGGCCCCATGGATGCTGGATTAAATCAATGTGTGTGTGAGCATATTTTCATATGTTTAGGAAGTATGTTTGTAAATCTTTCTACTTCATCACATCCTGTTCACGGTCACAGGTGAGCTGAGACAATCAACCAGTCCCATCTAAGGACTTTTCAAAGTCTCCAATTAACATCATACCCCCTAAACTTGACATGCTTCTTGGAAGAAAAAAAAAGATTATTTATTGTACAATGTGTACATGATGATGAAAGTCATGATATGAAAGTAAATTACTTCGATGGTTAGTGTAGATATAAAAAAGTACTCGATATACAAACTTAATTGGTTTCTAAACTGGTGTTTGTAAATAAAATCGGCAAAAAAATTGCTTTTTTGCCGATATCCTATATTCCGATATTGTCCAACTCTTAATTACTGATTCCGATATCAACTGATACCGATATATACATTTGTGGAATGAAGACATAATTATGCCTAATTTTGTTGTGATGCCCCGATGGATGCAATAAACAATGTAACGAGGTTTTCCAAAATAAATCAACACAAGTTATGGAAAAAAATGTCAACATGGCACTGCTATATTTATTATTGAAGTCACAAAGTGCATTATTTTTTTTTAACATGCCTCAAAACAGCAGCTTGGAATTTGGGAGATGCTCGAGGAGGTTGAAGTGGGCGGGGTTGGGGTGACGGAGTTTAGGTGTGTGTGTGTTGGGGGGGGGGGGGGGGGTTAACGGGAGGTATATATTGTAGCGCCTGGAAGATTTAGTGCTGCAAGGGGTTCTGGGTATTTGTTCTGTGGTGTTTATGTTCTGTTACGGTGCAGATGTTCTGCCGAAATGTGTTTGTCATTCTTGTTTGGTGTGGGTTCACAGTGTGGTGCATATTTGTAACAGTGTTAACGTTTTGTATACGGCCAACCTCAGTGTGACCTGTATGGCTTTTGACCAAGTATGTGTTGCATTCACTTGTGTGTGTGTGTGTGTGTGTGAAAAGCCGTATATATTGTGTGATTGGGCCGGCTCGCAAAGGAAGTTTCTCTAAGGTTTATTGGCACTCTGTACGTCTCCCACCATCCGTGTAGACAGCAGTGTTTTAAAAAGTCATACATTTTACTTTTTGAGACCGAGACCAATAATTTTGAAACCGATACCTATAATTTCCGATATTACATTTTAAAGCATTTATCGTCCGATAACATCGGCAGTCCGATATAATCGGACATCCGTAGTTTAAAAATTGTGTTGATATTGTTAAACTATCAGAAGCACTCACCATTTATACATTTACAGCTAGTACATGGGATCGAGTATTGGCCGAGCTCACTCATGGATGATCAGAATCGGCGGAATAAAACCCTGACTGGAACATCCCTACAGGCATCACATATTGCAGTAATATATCATCATTAAATCGGACAAGTAAACCAGATGTAAAAAACATACACTTTTCCACTGAGAGTTACCACCAAACAATTAAGGACTGCAGAGTTCACGTTAATTTGCCGGTGCTACTTTTCATGCAGACAACGTAGGTTAGATTCCAGGCCAGCTTGTTTGACTTCTCCAATGCCGATCCAAAGCTCGTAAAAATGGGCTGTTGCACCAGAAAGAAATCCGGCGGAAATGGACAGCCAAACAAATCATGAGAGTGACTCGCTTACCTTATCCATGGAGCCAAAAAACAACATTTGATTTGCTTAAAAGGCTAAAACCAATCCAACGGGGGACAAATTGGTCCAGGGGCTTGTCTGCTGCCCGTTTTACCATCAAAAACTAAAGTTGCTCAATTAAAGTGGGACAAATCATACACCCATGCCAAGCAGAAAAAATGCCACAAAGCCTAATTAACTAAATTGTTCTTGTGGCCACATTTTTTTTTTTTTTTTAAAAGCTAAGGACTGAGGTTATAGACTTTTTCTTTATTGTTATTTTTATTTTTATAACCAGCACCTTCTTGAGTGGACATATGTTTTTGATGTATTCATTTTGTCAAATTTGTCAAAAAATAAATAAAGAGCCCTGTTATGCAAAATACAAGCATCCACTCCTGTGGACGCTGGCATTTTGCAATCAGAATCAGATTTATTGGCTAAGTATATTGAACACAATGGTTAAAATGTCAATGGTTCTCGCCCGGAGTGTGTGTCACTCGATCGCGAGGCATTAAAAAAAAGTAGTCCTAAAAATTACTGATCATCGGTCTTCATTCCAACGTCACTTTCGTTACTCAGTTGACATCCACGGCACCCAACGATCGTGCGTGATGACGCTGGCTGCTGCAAGCTTAGTATGAGGGAAAAAAAATACTACCATGAACGCGAGAAACACTTAATTTCAACAGACTCTCAGTACCAGCTATCAAAACTGTAATGACCGACCCCACGGTTCCTGTTTTCACAATAAAAGTGCTTCTACATCTTGCCTGTGCTAACGGAAAAAAACCCCTCAGAAAACCAGCGCATACAAGCTAGTGAGCTACGGAGTTAACTCCAATGTCCATCCATCCAATAATGTTCTACGACTTGTCCCTCTCGGGGTCTTGGATGGTGATGGAGCCTTTGCCAGCTGCATTCGGACGGTTCCCTCGATAAGACGCCACCTCATCTCAGGGCCAACACAGACAGACAGAAAACATTCACACTCACATTCACACACTAGGGCCAATTTAGTGTTGCCAATCAACCTATTCCCAGGTGCATGTCTTTGGAGGTGGGAGGACGCCGGAGTACCCGGAGGGAACCCACGCAGTCACGGGGAGAACATGCAAGCTCCACACAGAAAGGCCAAAAGCCTGGGGATCGAACCCAGGACCTACACACACACTCACCCCGTGAAAACGTGCTACGTAATATATATATATTAAGGCTGTGAATATTTGGGTTTCCCACGATTCGATTCAATATCGATTCTTGGGGTCGCGATTCGATTATAAATCGATGTTTTCGATTCAGCGCGATTCTCGATTCAAAAACGATATTTTTCCAATTCAAAACGATTCTTTATTCATTCAATACATAGGATTTCAGCATGATCTACCCCAGTCTGCTGACATGCTAGTAGAGTAGTAGATTTAAAAAAAAAAAAGCTTTTATAATTGTAAAGGACAATGTTTTATCAACTGATTGCAATAATGTAAATTTGTTCTAACTATTAAACGAACCAAAAAATAAGACTCATTTTATGAGATGCGATGCAAGTGTAAGCCACTGTGACACTATTATTCTTTTTTCTTATTTTTATAAATGTCTAATGATAATGTCAATGAGGGATTTTTAATCACTGCTATGCTGAAATTATAACTAATATTGATACTGATGCTATTAATTTCTGTTTCACTACTTTTGGTTTGTTCTGTGTCGTGTTTGTCTCCTCTCAATTGCTCTGTTTATTGCAGTTCGGAGTGTTGCTGGGTCAGGTTTGGTTTTGGAATTGGATTGCATTGTTATGGTATTGCTGTGTATTGTTTTGTTGGATTGATTAAAAAAAAAAAAAAAAAAAAAAGAGAATCGATTGTGAATCGCACAACGTGAGAATCGCAATTCAAATTCGAATTGATTTTTTCCCACACCCCTAATATATATATATATATATATATTATTGACTAAGTCAATGGCCCTGCAATGAGGTGGCGGCTTGTCGAGTGTGTACCCCGCCTACCGCCCAAATACAGCTCAGATAGGCGCCAGCGACCCCCCGCGACCCCAAAAGGGACAAGCGGTAGGAAATGGATGGATGGATGGACTTAGTCAAGAGGATTTATCAATCAATCAATCAATCAATGTTTACTTATATAGCCCTAAATCACTAGTGTTTCAAAGGGCTGCACAAACCACTACGACATCCTCGGTAGGCCCACCTCATATACTGTATGTAAATATTGAGGGGATTTACAGTGGGGCAAAAAAGTATTTAGTCAGCAACCGATTGTGCGAGTTCTCCCACTTAAAATGGTGACAGAGGTCTGTAATTTTCATCATAGGTACACTTCAACTGTGAGAGACAGCCTTGGACTTCGCCAAGGCTGTCCTTTGTCACCGATTCTGTTCATAACTTTTATGGACAGAATTTCTAGGCGCAGTGAAGGCGTTGAGGGGTTCCGGTTTGGTGGCTGCGGGATTAGGTCTCTGCCTTTTGCAGATGATGTGGTCCTGATGGCTTCTTCCGGCCGGGATCTTCAGCTCTTACTGGATCGGTTCGCAGCCGAGTGTGAAGTGACCAGAATGAGAATCAGCACCTCCAAGTCTGAGTCGATGGTTCTCGCCCGGAAAAAGGTGGAATGCCATCTCCGGGTTGGGGAGGAGACCCTTCCCCAAGTGTAGGAGTTCATGTACCTAGGAGTCTTGTTCACGGGTGAGGTCGTAAGATTGACAGGCAGATCGGTGCGACGTCTTCAGTAATGCGGACGTTGTACCGATCCGTTGTGGTGAAGAAGGAGCTGAGCCGGAAGGCAAAGCTCTCAATTTACCGGTCAATCTACGTTCCCATCCTCACCTATGGTCATGAGCTTTGGGTCATAACCAAAAGGATAAGATCATGGGTACAAGCGGCCGAAATGAGTTTCCTCTGCCGTGTGGCGGGGCTCTCCCTTAGAAATAGGGTGAGAAGCTCTGCCATCCGGGAGGAACTCAAAGTAAAGCCGCTGCTCCTCCATATCGAGAGGAGCCAGATAAGGTGGTTCGGGCATCTGGTCAGGATGCCACCCGAACGCCTCCCTAGGGAGGTGTTTAGGGCACGTCAACTGGTAGGAGGCCACGGGGAAGACCCAGGACACGTTGGGAAGACTATGTCTCCCGGCTGTCCTGGGAACGCCTCGGGATCCCCCGGAAAGAGCTGGACGAAGTGGCTGGGGAGAGGGAAGTCTGGGCTTCCCTGCTTAGGCTGCTGCCCCCACGACCCGACCTTGGATAAGCGGAAGAAGATGGATGGATGGATGTATATATATATGTGTGTGTGGTAAATCACCTTGTCTTGGTCATTTGATAAGTAGGGCACCTGCTGAAAATGTGTGGGCACCCCTGTTATACATGTATAACTTTCTCCAACACTGCCACAAAAACACCACTCCTTCTTTATCTCACTTTGTCCACCAAATGTTTAATGCTGTGCGTGAATGCACACAGGTGAGCTTTGTTGATGTTACTGACTTGTGTTGACAAGGTGTTTGGGCTTATTGACTTGTGTGGAATACTTATCAGACGTATTTGGTCACTGCATGACTGCAAGATAATTAATGCTAACATGCTCTTTAGGCTGGCATCTTTATGCCTCGTTTGTAGGTATATTTATGCTCATTTAATTTCCTTTACTTGTGTCGTCTGTGCACTTAATTTATACGTGTATGTTTCATGTAATATTATCTGTATAGAGTAAAAGTTACAGTACAACTGATAGTCACACACACACACACACACACACTAGGTGTGGTGAAATTACTCCCTGCTATATACTCATCCCCTTGTTGCACCCCCTGGGAGGTGAGGGGAGCAGTGAGTAGCAGTGGTGACCGTGCTTGGGAATGCTTGGGAATCATTTTGGTGATTTAACCCCCAATTCTAACTTATTATGCGGAGTGGCAAGCAGGGAGGTAATGGGTCCCATTTTTATCGTCTTTGGTATGACTGGGCTGGAGTCTTAACTCGCGACCTACTGATCTCAGGGCGGACACTCTAACCACAAGGCTATGTAATATTGGCTACATTTCTGATAGTTGTTTGTGTGTCATTCCAGACCACAGCAAAAGTTACTCAGCCTGCCAAAAATGGTAATAAATCTAATAAAAGAAGAAAACCTGACATTTCTTTTACTATGGACACACACACCTATACCTTTGGTTATTTGAAGCCAGTAATTTCCAGGCACAATCTCACCCTTTGAGAAGCCTCCGTTTTACACATATTTTTCAATGCTATAAAAATGTGTAGAATAAATATTACATTTCAACATTTGTGTCAACAAAGACTTGCGTCAGCCTGCAACACACATTTCTTTTAGCACGGCGTGGTGTCAGGCAGGTGGCTGTTGCAAACAAAACAAATACCTGTGCAAGCAGATGCTCTCAAACATGAACAACATCAAATCCAAATACCGCACCCGCCTCACAGATAAGAGCTTGCAGTCTATTATAGCTAGTATAGACACTTACATCATATTGTATGTTGCCTTCAATATAAGACCTATGTAAGGATTTGAATCTTCCGTGGCTCCTGACAGATTTGTTTTTTGTATTTTTGGTCTGATATGGCTTTGAACATTTTAGGTTGCCGACCCTTGGCCTAGAGCCAAGAGAGAAGAGATACAGAGATACAAAGAGAGTAAATACAGAAAACCTTAAACAAAGCCGTCATTAACATTTAAGCAGAAGAAAAAAACAAGGTTGTAATGGGCAAAAGAAAACCAATCGTGGACTATGGATGACTGAGCTGGCTGGGCCTTGTTATTTCATCACCTGTCGCCTTTATTAGCAGCAGCCGGGACAAAACAAGTTGTTGGATTTGGGAGTTGGAGCAGAGCAAGAGTCATGAGCGAGAGACTGAGAGATCAAGCAGACACAAGCAAACTGAAAAGTCACGAGACCGAAGACTGCTGGAAAGTGGGCTATCCGTGTGCGTGGGCTCTTTCAATAAAAGACTTGTTCAAACCTGTCTACTGGGCTCACAAGAGATTTTTTGGCACCAGGAGAACCCTCCCCCACTGAGAGACGTTCACAGTGAAAAATCGCAAGTCTGCATTGTGCAAGGTGATGATGCTGGAAATTTGGTTTGGTGCGATTCCAAATAGATTTAAGAAGAAGACTGCCTTAAGAAAGCATGCTAATTCCCACAGTCATTGATGATATGAGGCTGCATGTCAAAAATTGGCAATAGGGAGATGGCTGCCATTTCACTTTATACAAAATGGCGCTGCTCCGTTCGGCTGCCTCTCCACACTCTCGTCACAAGATGTGCGTATTTTGGCTAATTTGTGTTGTTTTTTTGTTTGTTTTACTTCGACCAATGGTACAACAATTGTTTACGACGGACAAACTCTTTTGGACATACATTTAAAAACAACTCACCAACTTCATCGAAGCTCGGACCTCTTGAAGGAACTGCTGGCAGTATTGAGAGTCCATGGCAACAACAACAACAAAGGAGAATGGCGGAAACACCATCGATACCGTGGCAGCCGAGGGGGACTAAGGAGCCGCGTCAGAAGACGTGCGAGCCAGACGCCTCTCCCTTCCATCCTTCTCTCCAACGTCCAGTCAATTGAGAACAAGTTAGAGGACATCAGGGCGAGGATTAAGTTCCAGTGGGACATCAGAGACTGTGACGCCCTATGTTTCACTGAGACCTGGCTCACAGCGGAGGTTCCAGACCACGCCATCAGCCTGGAGCCTTTCTACGTGTACCGGAGTTTCAGGAACGAGTCAACGGGAAAATCGAGAGGCGGAGGAATGTGTTTTATGGTGAATAAACACTGGTGTGGACCGAGCAGTGTGGAGAAGATAAGGGAACACTGCTCACCGGACCTGGAGTTTCTCATCATCAAATGCCGTCCGTTTTACCTACCAAGGGAGCTAACATCAGTCATACTCATCGGAGTATACATTCCACCCCAGGCCAACGTTGAGACCGCGCTTTCGGAGCTCGACGACCAGGTAAATAAACTCCAGGCAGCTCATGTTGATGCTGCTATTGTGGTTGCTGGGGACTTTAATAAGGCGAAACTTAAAACGGTATTACCAACGTTTTACCAACACGTGACCTGTCCTACCCGAGGCAATAATATATTAGACCACTGCTACACGCAATACAAATGCCGCTATAAGTCACAGTCTTTATCAGCCTTCGGCAAATCAGATCACTCTGCCAGCTTGCTCGTACCAGTGTACAAACAAAGTTTGAAGCGCGCCCCCGTGTTGACGCGAGAAGTCAAGCGCTGGTCTTTGAACTCAGAGTGCATGCTCCAGGATGCGCTAGATTGCACAGACTGGAGCGTGTTCCACGAGGGCACAGACAACATTGACAAATATACAGACACTGTGCTGGATTTTGTTGGCAAACTGGTCGAGGAAAAAGTCCCCACAACCACAGTATGGGTTTTTCCAAATCAGAAACCCTGAGTTGATAGATCGGTCCGAGAGCCTTTGAATGTACCCACCTCAGTGGGTCCTGGACTTCCTGACAGGCAGACCACAAGTGGTGAGAGCAGGGAACTGCACCTCATCACCCATTATCCTCAACACTGTGTTCTGAGCCCCCTCCTCTATTCACTCTACCTACATGACTGTGTGGCTAAAAAAATCAACCAACTCTATTGTGAAATTTGCTGATGACACAGCTCTGGTGGGCCTGATCTCTAGAAACGATGAAACAACCTACCTGAGTGAAGTGAAGAACCTGGCACTGTGGTGTCAGGAGAACCACATCGCCCTGAACGTCAGCAAGACTTAGGAGATCATAGTGGATTTTAGGAGACGGGAGGCAAGGAACTACAGTCCCCTTAGCATAGAACGGACGCCGGTCGAGAGAGTGACCAACTTCAAATACCTTGGAGTGACAATAACAGAAGACCTGTCCTGGACCACACACACAGACAAAGTGGTGAAAAAGGCACGACAGCGTCTGTACTTCCTCAGGAGACTGAGGAAGTTTAAGCTAAACCACAAGATCCTCAGAAACTTCTACTCATGCACAACAGAGTGTCATGACTGGAAACATCACCTGCTGGTATGGGATTACCACCGCACACGACCACAACAGACTGCAGAGAGTGGCCAGATCAGCCGAGCGCACCATCGGAGGTGTGCTCCCAACCATTTGCAACATCTACACCAGGCGGTGTAGATCCAAGGCCAAGAGGATTGTGAGGGACTCTAGCCACCCAAGCAACTGCCTGTTCTCACTGCTGCAGTCAGGCAAGCGCTACCGGAGTCTCAAGGCCAACATGGAGAGAGCCATCAGACTGCTCAACTGCACCGCTGATTAACACTCATCACAATTGCACAAAACCGCACGCACAAGAATCACTTTGCATACCACTGTAATTACCGGACTGCAATAGTTTCATTCAATGATTGTAAATAATGTAAAAATAATGTAAAAACAAGAGTATAAATAAGTTATACTGTTCCGTTACTTTTGTTCATACTATTTTCACTACTCATCTGCCAAAGAACTGTCGACACCTTCATATTTGTTCCTTTCTATACTGTATGTACTGTTACACTATTTGATCTTGCACTGGTACTGTATTTGACTACTGTACTTCTACTTGTACTGATACTTCTACCATAACTTCTGTGACTTATTGTGCAACTTAACTGTCTTGTAATTAATGTATATCAGAGCTATTCAATTGTTGTATTTCTTTGTAGTGTATTAGATTCTGCAACTTGTGTTTGGAACCCACTGTATGCAATATCTGAAGAGCATGGAAAAAAGCATTTCACTGTGGTGTAGTCTGCATGTGACAAATAAAACTTGAACCTTGAACCTTGAACATTTTCAATAAATGCACACACGTTTACATTGACAGTTTGGACACTTTTCTTTTTCCATCAATTGAAAGGATGTTTAGGGAGGATGACACCAGGGGTCAAAATGATAATGGATTTTGCTAGAGATCAAAAACCCTAAAACCTTTCCTTGAAGAAAGATACTTTAGGTCATTGTCATTGCCTGCAAATATTAAGGATTGGTCTTGACCTTGTTGGTTTTGTTGTAGTTTTCCTTAGTTTTAGTATACAGTATATTATGTTTACGTTTGTGTTGCTCGGAGTGTCCAAGCTTACGCACCTGTTTCTGTTGGTTGATTATTACACCGTCTTGCTACCACTAGCTAATCACTCCCTTGTTATGTCCGTATCTTTGTTCATCCAGACGATCTCAATCCAATTCAAAATGTGTGGTGGGAATGTAAGAAAATGGTCCATGTCGCGACTCTAACCTGCAAAGCTGATCTGACAACAGCAATCAGAGAAAGTTGGCACAAGATTGATGAAAAGTACTGTTTGTCACTCCTTAAGTCAATGCCTTAGAGACTGCAAGCTGTTATAAAACCCAGAGGTGGGGCAACAAAGTATCTGTGGTGTGTTGGAAGGTTTTTTTTCTGATTGTTTTTCCATTATTCCGTATGTTTTTATTCCTCAGAATTGAATAATTCCATATTTGTTTCATTCAACCTGATCTAAAAATGTAATAGTTTTTAATTTCTTCTTTAAGGAGCGCCGTGAGTGGCTGATCCGTTGGCGGTCCTGTTCTTGTCTCCCTGTAATGTGAGTCTGCTCTTATTGGGACTGTGCCGAAAATGTAATTTCAGTTCTTATATGTCTTGTACATGTTAAGAATGGACAAAAGGTAACCATCCTGCATCCTGTATATTTTATCATCTCCTATAGGCAGAAATGTGCCTTTTGAAATGACTGTAGTTTTGGGTCATTGTCTGTTATCTGCTTTTTTTCTCCAACATTAAACAACTGAATGGACATCTTCCAAGGCTGGTTATTCCATGATTTTCTTCCAAGAGTTGTATACTAGAGCAGCACGTTGAAAGAGGGGTTAGTGCGTCTGCCTCACAATACGAAGGTCTTCAGTAGTCCTGGGTTCAATCCCGGGCTGAGGATCTTTCTGTGTGGAGTTTGCATGTTCTCCCCGTGACTGCGTGGGTTCTTTACGGGTACTCCCGCTTCCTCCCACCTCCAAAGACATGCAACTGGGGATAGGTTGATGGGCAACACTAAATTGGCCCTAGTGTGTGAATGTGAGTGTGAATGTTGTCTGTCTATCTGTGTTGGCCCTTCAATGAGGTCGCGACTTGTCCATGGTGTACACCGCCTTCCGCCCGATTGTAGCTGAGATAGGCTTCAGCACCCCCCGCGACCCCAAAGGGAAAAAGCGGTAGAAAATGGATGGATACCATATTGCACTATACTATGGTTGTACGGTATACCAGTATCACTATAGTAACGCGATACTAATGAATCATATTTGGTATTATACTGCCTCTGAAAAGTACCGGAGGAGCCTTTGTTGGCTTACTTACTACTAAAAGACAAGTTGTTTTGTATGTTCACTATTTCATTCAAAGACAAACTTGCAATAAGAAACATATGTTTAATGCACCGTAAGATTTGTTGTTAAAATAAAGTCAATAATGCAATTTTTTGTGGTCCCCTTTATTTATAAAAGTAACAAAAAGTATCGAAATAATTTTGGTACCGGGGCCAAAATATTGCTATCGGTACAACACTCCACTATATACTATACTATATCATACATTATTAGCCAATATCCATTTCAAGGATTCAAGGAACTTTGTTTTCATTGCGGCACACATTCAGTTTCCTGACGTTTCCGATACAGCTCAACCAAGGTCTTTATATTCATTCTTTATGTAGTGAATTTGGAACTTGAACATTGAAAGTAATAAAGCGTTAAACAAGCGTTAAATGAGGCACATAGAAAGAAGAAAAACACTCTTATGTGATGTAAGCAGCATGGTCAAAGTACACACAAGCACCAGCTTGGTGCTTTGAAAGCGTTTCTGTTGCGCATTGGAAATATTTCTATAGTTTTCATGGCTGTGAACATGAGGAATAGCGGGCATGACCTCATGAGAAGCAGCACTGCACTGCGATTTAAGTGGATACCAGCAGAGATCGTCTGATGTCAGATCAAGAGCGACACAGATGGCAGTGGAGAAAGTGGAAAGAGAGGACGTTGACGAGCTTAGCAAAAAGCTGCACCGCCAAGCCACTAAAATATACAGACTCCATTTACCTGTGAGCTAAAAGTGTGGTTCAATAATAAGCCTCACATTTTCACAAGCTTGCTGGCTTTAGTGTGTGCCAGCGTGTTGGTGAATATGATCAATCCTCAAGTTGATCAGTCAAACCACCAGTTGGTCTCATGCTGTCATTGTAAATGTGTCAGCTTGTGAATACACTTAGTCAACTACTTGTCACATTTTCTTTCTCACAGATCAAGTATCACAGATCAAGCACACTATTTAAACACTACAATTCTGGATTTTTTTTTTTTTTTTAAAGCCTGGTCAGAGTGTCCACCCTGGGACCAAAGATTTGGAACCAGCTTAATGAGAGCTTCAAGATGCTGTATCCATTCTCCAACTTCAAAACGAAACTGAAAACTTACTTATTAACCACCTATCTTTAATGCCTCATGTGGGGTAGTCTACTGTTGGGTTTTGCATGGTTGAATGAATGTATTTATGTATATATATATATATATATATATATATATATATATATATATATATATATATATATATATATGTGTATGCTTGCTTTAGTACTATTATCTTGTGTTTATCATGTAGCGTTGTTTTGTTTTTGTTTTTTGTTTTTGTGCTTGCTACCCTATTTGATCTTTCCATGTATATATTGTCCTTTGGACCCCCTGTCAAAAGCTTCTTCTAGCTTATTTGGGGGACCCTTTCACGTACCAACATCTTTAAATGATGATATTCACCACTATTGTAAATGTTATATGGTATTGTGAATAAACTTGTAAACTTGAAACTTGAACTAGATCGGTAGGTCGTGAGTTCAAATCCCGGCCAAAGACTATAAAAAGGGTACCCATTAGTAAATTAAGTGAAGTGAATTATATTCATACAGCGCTTTTTCGCTAGTGATTGAAAGCGCTTTACATAGTGAAACCCAATATCTAAGTTACATTTAAACAGAGGTGGGTATAGTAGCCAGAAATTGTACTCAAGTAAGAGTACTGTTACTTTAGAGATTTATTACTCAAGTAAAAGTAAGGAGTAGTCACCCAAATATTTACTTGAGTAAAAGTATAAAGTATGTTGTGAAAAAACTACTCAAGTACTGAGTAACTGATGAGTAACCTGATTACGGCAACAAATAATGCACAAAAACATAAAAATAGCAATGAGCAAATTCAGAGCCAGGAATATCTCTTAAGCAACTAAAACAATAATATATATTAAATAATAGTACATTAAAATACAATTTAAAAAATGGCACATTGAGCCACAATAACTTAACAGCACCATAGCCTCAATAGGCATTCATTGATTTGATTGATTGATTGATTGATTGATTGATTAAAACATGTATTAGTAGATTGTACAGAACAGTACATATTCCATACAATTGACCACTAAATGGTAACACCCCAATAAGTTTTTCAACGTTCATCAATTACTTAGTAAATGACCAAGTCGAGGTGATCTACCTCATATTTACATATACATACACACACATATCATTTATACACACACATATCATATCATATATATATATATATATATATATATATATATATATATATATATATATATATACATATATTTATATATACAGTATATAATTCATATTTATTTATTTTGCCGTTTTTGTTCACATGTTGAAGGTGTTTTAATGAATATACATGCATGTTTAACATATAGATTCCTATCTTTCATGAAGACAAGAATATAAGTTGGTGTATTACCTGATTCTGATGACTTGCAATGATTGGAATCAGACGTCCAGGTTTTCAAATGGAGGAGAAAAAAAGTTCCTCTTTTCTGTCTAATACCAAATGAAAGTCGTTGGTTTTTGGCATCTTATTCGTCCAGCTTCCATATTCGTTTTTATACACTTTACAAGAAATACATTGGCGGCAAACTCCGTAGCCTGCTAGCTTGTTTGCGCTGGCTTTCGGAGACTCTTATTTTGTTAGCGCAGGCGCGATGGAGCGGCACTTTTATTGTGAAGACAAGAACTGTGCGATCAGTCTTTAGGCTTTTGACGGGAAGTACGGTTGAAATAAAAATGGTCTTTTTTCCTTTACACTTTTGATTGATTGATTGAAACTTGTATTAGTAGATTGCACTGTGCAGTACATAATCCATACAATTGACCATTAAATGGTAACACCCGAATAAGTTTTGTAACTTGTTTAAGTCGGGTCATGTGACCGCCTGGCTCTGTTTGATTGGTCCAATGTCACCAGTGACTGCATGTGATTGGTGAAATACAGGCATGCGTAGATTCTACTTTGAAGCTCTGTCATTAACCAAAACAAACATTAATAGATCGATAAAAAAAAGTAGCGAGTAGCGAGCTGAATGTAGATAAACGGAGCGGAGTAAAAGTAGCGTTTCTTCTCTATAAATCTACTCAAGTAAAAGTAAAAGTATGTTGCATAAAAACTACTCGTAGAAGTACAATTAATCCCAAAATTTACTTAAGTAAATCTAACGGAGTAAATGTAGCGCGTTACTACCCACCTCTGCATTTAAACCAGTCTGGGTGGCACTGGGAACAGGTGGGTAAACTGTCTTGCCCAAGGACACAACGGCAGTGACTAGGATGACAGAAGCGGGGATCGAACCTGCAACCCTCAAGTTGCTGGCATGGCCACTCTACCAACCGAGTTATACTGCCCCATAACCTATCTCTTTGGCACCCAGCATTCAGCATCAAGGGTTGGAATTGGGGGGTAAATCACCAAAATGGTTCACGAGCGCGGCCACCGCTGCTGCTCACTTCTCCCCTCACCTCCCAGGGGGTGGAACAATAAGATGGCTCAAATGCAGAGGGTAATTTTACAACACCTAATGTGTGTGTGACTATCAGTGGTATTTTAACTTTACTTTAAAAGTCATAATAAAGTAGTTATGTTAATTTAACTCACTTTCGACTTCGATTGTTGGGATGACGATTTGCGTCAAAATATGTTCTCAATTCAAAGGGATCATTGCAATATATTATTTTGGTATATACTGTACATGATAACAAAGCCTCTTTAAAACAGGTGCGAGGTTACAAAGGTTCCTGTTGAACTTCCATTTGAATTTGATTGGAATTTTTTTTGAGCATCTATTTACCAAAGTAAAAGTTTAGTTGTGATTGAAACATTTGGAGTAGAGGTGTGGTTTTGGGTCTTTTGAAATATAATAAGTAGATTTGTTGTCAGAATGTGTCTAAGTACTAAATGTAAAATAGGAATTTTAAATACATTGAGAAACAAAGATTAGGTTGGTTTCTATAATGGGTCCCATATTTTGTGGCCCTCTACTTAACTTCATGGTTTAGTATAAATTCAGAATCAGAATCAGAATCATTTTTATTTGTCCGTTCCAACATGTACAAGACACATCAGAACTGAAATTACATTTTCGGCACAGTCCCGCTAAAGCAGACATACGTTACAGGTGGGTGACAAGACGAGACCGCCGACAGATCAGCTGGTTACAGCACTCCTTAAGTCTGTGCACAATATTTAAATATATCATGGAAATCTGGAATCTTAATACAATAACCATGTAAACACAAAAATGACAGCATAACGAATTGGGCAACACAAAGAGCAACTTCCTGTAAGCAAGCTGAAGTGTGTCCTGTGGAACTCAGCATTGTTAAAATACACAATTCATTCATTCAACTTTACATTTACAATAACTCAAGGTCACTATAGCCGTTGAGAAGTCTTTAAATCTGTGGCAATGTTGCGACAAGAATGTAGTATTCTACCAGGCTTTTATAAAGCTAGGATCAGGTGTATGAAAGTCGTTTCATTTGGGGACACGTGGTCAAAGTCTTCACTAACTCATGCAAACAAAAGTCCATGACTTACTGACATTTTATTTTTGTCTTTAACAACCTTTTATTCTCATTATATGCTAAATGAAGACAAAAAATATGACAATGTTGATGATTGGCACACAGATTATTGGTTATTCCGTCATTCTTCTTCTAGTTGTTTTATAGCGGGGGCACTTAACATAAAAGGTGCATTACAGCCTTTTACTGTAATGGAGTGTGAACCAAAGTTCCATTTCATCTCGCTCCCTCACATACATACATACATACATATATACCTTCCCACGCTAAATTATATTCCACAAATCCGTCTCGTCTCGAAACTTCACTAAAAGTTTCTGGTTGCTGCCGAGTACCCCTTTGACAGTAACCTCCATCTGTCAATGTCCTTTAATTTTTTTCATTTCTCTACTGTATTTCTCTCAATGAAATCCCAGTTCCACAGATTCTCCCTTATTGCAGCTGTCACATAGCCCTGTTGGGTGTTTACCTATAAGGTGCAATGTCTTATTCAGTGTAGTCTAGTATGTCCTGATGTAATGTGTGATATGTTTACTTCCTCTTTATTGCTCCCTCTGACAGTTATTCCCACTCCAACTATGTTCTGTAGTATCTTCCTGTTGTACTCATGTCCAAGTGTAATATCCGCTCTTTCAAAAGATTTCTTTGAATTAATGATTTGGCATCTGCCTTACTGAGAGGTACCACTCTGTGCTGTTCTAGTGTTAGTGTCTGCTTTGCTAACTGATCTGCCATTTCATTGCCTTTTCTCCCGTGTGAGATGAAACCCATAGGAACCTTATGTTGGTATTCCCCCTCTCCAGTCCAAACAATATTTCATGTATTTCATTAACTATATATTTGCCTTTGCGATCTAAAATATTGAATAGAGATTAGCGCTGACCTTGAGTTGGCGCAGACCAGTCTTTTTTAGTTGTGACTATTCTATCCACTGTAATTGTGCTGTGATTACCGATAGTTTGACTGTAAACACTGCCAAATGGTTTGTTGTACGGTCACCATCCATCGGCTAATCAATGTGTCAATCATTATTGGTTGGTTGTTTACCACAGCAGACAGGCTAAACAGTTTTTCCTTTGGCCAAGTGATGAATCTACATTCTCGTCTCGCCTACCTACCACAGAGAGATGGCTGACGATTCAACTGCGAGGTTGATAATGAAATCAGACTTGTCCAAATTGAATTGTCAACTATTCTGAGGTCCTGTCTACATTAAGCCGGATAACTCCTTAAACAAATAATTGTTAAGCATAACCCCCGTTTCAGCCACACTAAACCATCGTTTAAGTTTGCCCTCCTTGGATAATTGTTTACACGGGTAAGTGTGCTGTGTATTTCTTGAACCTAGGGCTCTTAGCTTTGTATGGATTCATCGATAGTTTACAAACTGAGTTCGTAGAGGAAGTGACGCCAGAAAGACCGCGCCCCACACAAGAAGTGACGTCAGAAAGGATGAGCCACAGCCAGCTTCATATCAACCTGTTTCCAATCGGAGGTAACCACTGGAATGATGGAGGCGAGTCATTCAGACATGCCCGTGTTTCTCCTTCATCTACATGTACAGACGCTTGTGGAAATCACACATGAATTCCTTAAGAGAAAGCGATTGCAGCTATTTCAGATAAAACACTTCTCAGACGGCAAGAGAACTTTCAAATATCCAGGTCAGCTGTGATTCTACTTACCGGAAAACTTTGTCCATTTGTCAAAGGAGAGACAGCGTGAATGCGAGCTCATGTGGATGTGATAAAAAAAAGGTAGCGTGTGCTTTGTATTACCTGGCCGTCGAGGGAAAATGGTGAATGCATTTGGACTGGCAAAGCCGACTGTATCAGTTTTTGTCTGCCATGTATGTTGCGGACTCAACGTCTAGGTCCAGAGTATATAATGACATCAAAAACGAATGGCCAATAAAGGTGGAGGCAAAAGAGTGAGGAGTGTCCTGACGAGATATCTAGATCCCTAAATTGATTGATGTTTAATGTTCTTTATCACATTGTTTACGTGTCTAATACATATTTGATTAATTCATGATGTTTCAGGTGTGATTCACTACAATAGGGCCCCACAGCTCACTGAATTCCAGTTAATTGAAATACCACAACACTGGATATTGTTTAGATAAGTTAAATTTAAGAACTGGCACACAAAGCAACACTTGAGATGACTATGACGTGCACATTTTCCGCGCATGCGTACTAGGTTTCGTTGCGCCTGCAGACGGAAGGGGCTGGGGTTCTTAAACGGTGGCGTTGTTGTGTGTGCACACGGATAAGGTTAGGTGTGATTTGCCCTGGATAACTTTATCCGGCTTTGTGTAAACATGGCCATAGGAAGCTGTGTCAGGCCAAGGAGGATGCTTACAGGAGTGTGGACTGGGTTTTGTTCAAGCAGGCCAGGAACAAACTAATGAAGCAAATAAGGGGAGCTAAGAGGAACCACATTGAGAAGCTATAACAAAGTTTTTCAGTTAACGGCCCCTCAGCAGTTTGGAAAGGCCTGCGAGAGGTCATCAACTGCAGGGAACTCACATCCCACCCTGCAGCTGACAATAGACTGGCTAAGGACCTGAACAGCTTCTACGGCAGGTTTTAACAACCATCATCCAGCTCACAAACCTCACCCCATCACTCAAGACTCTCTCCTATCTGCTCCCCCCACAGTCCCCTCTCCCTTACCCCCGAAACCTCCTTCTGCCCAGACAATTTTAGAAAAGGATGTCCGCCAGCTCTTTCAGAAACAGATGATCAGAAAGGCTCCAGGACCAAACGCTGTCCCTCTCCTGCCTGAGAGTCAGTGCGGAGCAACTGGCCAACATCTTCAGGCGGATCTTTAACTCATTACTGGAGCTGTGCAAAGTGCCCTCTTGCTTCAAAATCTCCGCCATCATCCCAGTCCCAAAGAAAGCTACTATCACATGATTAAATGCAGCCCTTACAGACCTGTGGCCCTGACTTCCATGGTCATTAAGTGTTTTTTATCCTGTCCACCCACTCAGGCAAATCATATTGTTGATATAAATGCCCATAGTTGCTGAACATATGTACATTACTAAAGATATGTGTGGGATACTTCTCTTGTTGCCATTTGTATTTGACTTTACTAAATGGATTTGTATTAGTATTTGGCGCAACCGGACCAGAGCAGGAGGGGATAGAAAGAGAAAAAAAAGGAAGACGGGAAATTGCAGGGACAAGAGGAGGATAAGACAGAGAGACAACAACAACAAACCAGCATCAGCAAATACGATATGTACAAACATGATACGGAAAGTGATAGTGATGAAGCAGTTAATGAAATATATATTAATAACACAGAAATGACAGTGAACAATATTGCACTACAAATGGAGCAATACAAATACCGATAGAAATAGCACTATTGATAATGACTGATAATTACCTCTAATATCAACGATACAGTTGTTCAAATGCAACAATACATTGATGTAATGATTACTTAAATTACAAAAGAAACCAGATGCATGGATGGGAAGAAAAAGAAGCAAACTGTGTTAACCTTGTAGATTGTTATAGTACAATAGGTTAAGCTGTCAGTGTGCCGTGTTTTACCCAGTGTCTGCTAGGGAAACAACGTTAATATATGGTTGATGAATTGTGATTATATGCAAAAGCGTATGTATGCATATTTTTTATGTACAGTATGTGTATGTTTGTACAGTGATTGTGCATGTGGATGTATGTACTGTATGTGTGTATGAATGTGGGAGCAGATGTACTTACAGTATGTAAGTGGGTATGTTACGGTTCAGACCCCTGCCAGCGCCGCTCGTCCATCTGTGCGCCACTCGGGGCACGCCCACGGGCGCACACATCCAGGAACGAGCCGCGCGCGTCCCCGCCCTGCAGCAGCTGCCAGCTGCAATCAGTCACCTGCAAACTTCACACCTGATGGTAATGACGGAGCTGCCTTTATAGACCTGGACAACCTGCCATCACGGGCCGGATTATAGCCATCTGTACCTGACTCTTCCCGTGTTTCTCCTGGATCCCCTGTTGTTCCCCTTGCCCCCCCGGACTGCCTTTTGGATTCTCGACCCCACGCTTGGACACGTTTTCCCACGGACTTCCGCGTTACTTCACTT
This sequence comes from Nerophis ophidion, assembly GCF_033978795.1. NCBI lineage: Eukaryota > Metazoa > Chordata > Actinopteri > Syngnathiformes > Syngnathidae > Nerophis > Nerophis ophidion. Next base: position 56,893,645 of record NC_084615.1, on the reverse strand, counting down.
CCGTCAACATTTTGGTAAGACATCCTTCAGCTAATCTACACACATAGCCTTACACCATACACACTTGAGTTTTGATCAGACTTCATTTCCTTGGTTTATTCATTAGCAGTAATAGTATTATTATTATTATTAGTAGTACTACAGATTTATGTATATATTTAATATATATAATAAATTTTTGGAGATACTGCCACCTGGTGTTCGTTTGCCGTCACCTCCCTTTTAGTCAAACATAACAGTATAATCCGGCCAATTGATTAGGGACCTGACGGCCGAGTACCTTAGCCCTGCCCCAGTGACTTTCGTTCAGCCCCCCCTGAATTTTTTTTCTTTCTCCTCCTCTTCTCCCATTCACTGTCTTTTTCTTTTTTCTTTTTTTGCTCCACACGGGAGGATTTGTCTTGTCCCGTCAACATGTCTTGGAAGGGGATGTTCAGTAGCAATATTAGCAAAGAGGAATTTTCTCGTCGCCTGGACACCCTCTTCCCACCCTTAGAGACTATTCCTCAGTCTGCAGGAAGCGTCTGGCATCCAATTTTGGAGGGGGGGAATAGTACTGGTGGCTGTGCTGGTGTGGCGGCGCAGTGGCACCCAGACAGGCTACCCCCTGCCAAACTAATTCCACCTGTCTTCCGCTTTTCTCAGCCACAGCCACCAGTTCCCTGGCTAGCCTCCGAACTAGCACCAGTTCCCTGGCTAGCGACCGAGCTAGCTCCAGTCCCCAGACTAGCCTCTGAGCTGGCACCAGTCCCCAGGTTAGCGCCCGAACTAGCACCAGCCCCACAGCTAGCCTCCGAGCTAGCGTCTGTCCCCGAGCTAGCCCCTGAGTTAGCACCAGCCCCACAGTTAGCCCCCGAGCTAGCGACAGTCCCCGAGCTAGCCTCCGAGCTAGCGGCAGTACCCGAGCTAGCAGCAGTACCCGAGCTAGCGGTAGTCTCCGAGCTAGCCTCCGAGCTAACGGCAGTCCCTGAGCTAGCACCCGAACTAGTGCCAGCCCCAAGGCTGAACCCCTCGTTTCCACCAGCTCCCTGGCTGGCCCCTGTGTCTCCACCAGCTCCCAGGCTGGCCTCGACCTCTGCCCCTCGGCCTGTAGCGCCGACTTCAGTACATCGGCCAGCTCCTCAGCTGCCCTCCTCGTCTTTGGCTTTGACATCTGCTGCTTCCACGCCGCAGATGACGTCCGCTGCCTTCACGCCGCCGTCTTCCTATGCCTCTACGCTTCAGACATCACCTCCTCGTTTCTGGCGAGACGCACCATGGCGTCACTCGCGTCCGCCTCCACGACTTCCAAGATGGTGCCCGTTACTTGGTTGCCCGCCTCGCCGGCGTCAGCTGCATTCTACTCGCCGTCGCCACCAGACTCGTCCCCGGTGGATTCGGGGACACTTGGGCTGGCGACCCACCACCAGTTCGCCCCTCCGCCCTCCCTTGACTTTTGTTCCTGTGCTCTTGGTGTTTCGACCTGTGGGACATCTGGAAGCTGTCCATAAGAAGGGGGGTACTGTTACGGTTCAGACCCCTGCCAGCGCCGCTCGTCCATCTGTGCGCCACTCGGGGCACGCCCACGGGCGCACACATCCAGGAACGAGCCGCGCGCGTCCCCGCCCTGCAGCAGCTGCCAGCTGCAATCAGTCACCTGCAAACTTCACACCTGATGGTAATGACGGAGCTGCCTTTATAGACCTGGACAACCTGCCATCACGGGCCGGATTATAGCCATCTGTACCTGACTCTTCCCGTGTTTCTCCTGGATCCCCTGTTGTTCCCCTTGCCCCCCCGGACTGCCTTTTGGATTCTCGACCCCACGCTTGGACACGTTTTCCCACGGACTTCCGCGTTACTTCACTTCCGTCAACATTTTGGTAAGACATCCTTCAGCTAATCTACACACATAGCCTTACACCATACACACTTGAGTTTTGATCAGACTTCATTTCCTTGGTTTATTCATTAGCAGTAATAGTATTATTATTATTATTAGTAGTACTACAGATTTATGTATATATTTAATATATATAATAAATTTTTGGAGATACTGCCACCTGGTGTTCGTTTGCCGTCACCTCCCTTTTAGTCAAACATAACAGGGTAAGTACCAATGTGTGCATGTATGTATGTATGTATGTATAAATTAATAAATATAAGTATGTTTATTCATGCACAAATAATTGTGTGTATGTGAAATTGTATGTACAGTATATTTGTCTCTCAGTGTGTGCGGCAGCCAAAGTATGGCCCCAGCTATCCAGAGAGCCCAACCCATAAAAGCAGGTGTGGTGCCCAGGGAAGAAGCTAAGCAGCCAGGCCAGTTAGCGACAAGAACTCCAGAGAAGCAGGGTACAGCCAGCCCCCAAACCAGCGAGAGACCACACCCCACTCGTGCCGGGACACATGTGAAGTGAAAACCATTCCAGGTGACTACCTCTTGAAGCATTGCGAGAGAATGCAAAAAGTGTGTAAAAAAGTAATCAGAGCAAAGTGTATTTGCTATTTTGAAGAAACTACAATTTAAAACATGTTTTCAGTTATTTCACCTTTTTTTGTTAAATATATTACTCCACATGTGCTCATTCAGTTTTGATGCCTCCAGTGAAAATGTACAATGTAAATACTATTTACAAAATGAATGGAATTAAAAAAAAAAAAAACACATTGAATGAGGTATGTCCTAACTTTTGGCCTGTACTGTACATACACACACACACACACATATATATATATATATATATATATATATATATATATATATATATATATATATATATATATATTTACATATATATATATATTAGGGCTGGGCAACGATTACAATTTTTAATCGAAGTTAATCACACTTTTTCTCCGATTAATCGCGATTAACTGCATTGTATATGCAAAGCCCAATAATGAATTCAAAAGTAGTGTGTAGTGCACCTTTATTGGAATATTCTCCCACATGAACAAAAGTGCCAAAACATTTGTTGTGCAAACACAATTTAAATCATTACTTGTTAAACAGTAACAGTTAAATAAGCATATTTTATGAAAATCAACTCAAAAAATGTAAATACAAACATCTAAGCTTACTTCCACTGCCAGGGTATTTAAGTTAACCTTTTTGTTATGGAAAATAAATATAATCTACATACAAATCTCTGAGCCACAATGATAACATCCGAACAGGCAATTTCTGAGGTAACAGCAGGAACATTTTTTTTATCAGGGATCTTACGTTTAAAAAACCTATATTATAGGTAGTGGGCTGTTTTAGGGAATTTTTGATCAAATCATCGGTAGTAGCAATTTTAATAATGTTGTGTTTATTATGCGTAGTGCACTTAAAATAATTACGACCATATCTAGGAATTGATATGATGGGAATTTTCCCATTGTTTGCTTGGTGCTTTGATAAACTGAACGCATCATATACCTGGTACTATATTGTGATGTTATGAGCCAGGGAAAAAAAGAACTACCCTACCCAGCATGCAACAGGAGTGACGAGCATGCGCGGTAGCCCGGTATAGGTTGTGTCGCCATGACGGCATCTTGTATGCTGTGATATGCACGCTCTGAAAGCAAACGTTAAGAACTCAGCCAACACTCCTCGTCTGCATTATTCATAAATAGACAGACAACACATACGCTGCTTCACAGGCCGCTGGATGTAGCCGGCAAAGTATTCCCATGCTAGCTAGCCGGTCTAGCAAGCACGCGTCATTCAGTCCAAAACGGCCCGATCTATCCACATTCAGAATTGTCTGGCGGTCGTAAGTGATCCCGAAGTGACCACGCTGTAAACCAACCATGAAATTTGCAGAATTGTCCGGTATTTTGCCAAATGTTCCATCTTTACCAAGAGCCCCTCCACGCCGAAGCCCATCCGGGCGCCGCCATCTTTATAAGAAAAGGCGTTAACAAAATAAAAGCATGTAAACAACATATGCAAATGCGCGATAAAATAATTGTCGTCGTTAATAGATTGATGAGTTAACTCGTAATTAACGCATTAATTTGCCCACCCCTAATATATATATATATATATATATATATATATATATATATATATACACATATTAGGGGCTGTGAATCTTTGGGTGTCCCACGATTCGATTCAATATCGATTCTTGGGGTCACGATTCGATAATATATCGATTTTTTCGATTCTCGATTCAAAAACTATATTTTTGCGATTCAAAACGATTCTGTATTCATTCAATACTTAGGATTTCAGCAGGATCTACCCCAGTCTGCTGACATGCTAGCAGAGTAGTAGATTTAAAAAAAAAAAAAGCTTTTATAATTGTAAAGGACAGTGTTTTATCAACTGATTGCAATAATGTACATTTGTTTTAACTATTAAACAAACCAAAAATATGACTTATTTTATATTTGTGAAAACATTGGACACAGTGTGTTGTCAAGCTTATGAGATGCGATGCAAGTGTAAGCCACTGTGACACTATTGTTCTTTTATATTATTTTCATAAATGTCTAATGATAATGTCAATTAGGGATTTTTAATCACTGCTATGCTGAAATTATAATTAATATTGATACTGTTGTTGATAATATTCATTTTTGTTACATTACTTTTGGTTTGTTCTGTGTCGTGTTTGTCTCCTCTCAATTGCTCTGTTTATTGCAGTTCTGAGTGTTGCTGGGTCAGGTTTGGTTTTGGAATTGGATTGGATTGTTATGGTATTGCTGTGTAGTGGTTTGTTGGATTGATTAAAAAAATAAATAAATAATAAAAAAAAAAATAGATTTGAAAAAAATGAGAATCGATTCTGAATCACACAACGTAAACGATTCGATTCGTATTCGAATACATTTTTTCCCACACCCCATATATATATATATATATATAGACACATATCTACATACATCCACACAAATATATATGTATATATAACAATAATTACAAACATACGCACACATATATAAACAAAAAAATCTATACATAGGCCGGTGGGGGAGCAATCCAGCCCCGGAAGCCATTATCCACCGAGAACCAACCGATCACTTCACCCCCTCCCACATGTCTGGCCGCATGCCCGCACCCAGACGACGGCAAGCCACTGGGTGTGAATGATGGTGCAGCAGAGGGTGAGGGCAGGCCCGGGCCGACCCCTGACAAGTTAACTAACACGACAACAAACAAAACCAAGCTGTCACAAATAAGATGTGAAAGCATTGGCCATTAATTGTTGTTTATTTGCTTGTTTACATCCATAATTGACTTGTACTTAATTTCCTTACAAGAAATAACAAGAATATAGGAAACTTCACCTGCAGTGTCCAGTATGCAGTATTTATTACACAGTCACACTGCTCAACCTGAATCAAAACGGCAACCACACATTCTTGATGCTGAGTGTCAAGCAGAAATACAGATAGGAGAGAACATTTACTGTAAGTATTTCTGATTCTATAAATTTCAAAATAATAAGTTTGGCTATGATAGAGAACCTGATTTACAACATGTGTTCAATTCTATAATCAATAACTCAAAATATTATACTGGTGAGCAATTTAAATGTATTAATATGAATGGAGCATTGAGTGTAATACACTTTAATAGGAGGAGTCTGTCAAAATTATAACAAAAATAAAGAATATATTCGTCAATTTAGCAAATTTAGTGTCATTACACTGTCATAGAGGTGGCTTGATGCAGGTGTTTTGAGTCGAATAAATATGAACAGTTCACTACTAACATGATTAACAAAAGAAGTGGGGGTGTTGCATTGTATGTACATATTGAATTTTGTGCTAGAATGTTGGAGTGCTTAATAGTTGAAATATTTAATAGAGAACTCCAAAAATATTGTTGTAAGTTGTTTGTGCAGGACACCAAGGTCGTGCCTGGAGAGAATTAATCCAAAAATAAATAGTCTGTGCTGTAACTTGAAAGAAATCCATGTTGTGTGTGTTGACTTCAATAATAATCTTCTAAATCCTCTAAATATGTATTTTTGAATTTCAATTGAATCATCTTCATTAATTGCTAAAAAATATTCACAAATAACTTAAAAAGTCAAATTACTGCAGGATTACTCATTGGTGACATCAGTGACCATCTCCCTATCTTTAGCATCCTTTGTCAATTACAGTACAGCAGACCCAAAACAGATAACTTCAAATGTATTAGACATCCAACCCCGGAAGCTATTACAGGCCGACTTATTTTCCCAGAACTGCGAGGAAGTGTATGCCACTTCTGACCCTGATAAAGCCTATAATGCTTTCCTACTTATTCTTACTAAACTACGTAATGAGCACTGCCCGCTTAAAATTATATTATGAAGATAGAAAAAAAAAAAAAAGGACAAGCCATGGATTACAAAAAGTCTAGCCAAGGCCTGTAAAAAGAAACAAAAACTTTATAGATCATGTTTAAAACATAGGACCAAGCAAACAAGTTCACACAACTAATGACATTTAATAAGAGCTTCTTATAGTAAATTATTAGAACAAAATAAAATTAACATCCAAGGTACCTGGAAAGTAGTAAAGAGAGTAATGAGGGATGGGGACAAAAAAAATGAATATCCAAAATATGTTTTACAAAATCATCAGCAAAACCAAAGTGATAACAAATACATTTAACAAATTTAACAATCTCTGTTCAATTTTTATGAGATGTGTAAATAAAAATTTGATTATTGAAAAAGTAAGTTCCTTTAAGAACAAGATCTCAACTGATGATATTTATATAGATATTGTCCTGGTGAAAGACTTTCTAAACAACATCATCACACCACTGGTATACATTTGTAATCAGTATTTTCTTGTCGGTATTTTTCAGAAAAAATTAAAACTGCAAAAGTCTTGCCAATTTTCAAAAGTGGGTGCCAAAGATCAGCTAAGAAACAATAGACCAATATAAATTCTCCCACAATTTTCAAATATATTAAACATTTATTGAGAAATAGACTGGATGGTTCCAAGTATGGCCCTGCGATGAGGTGGCGATTTGTCCAGGGTGTACCCCGCCTTCCGCCCGATTGTGGCTGGGATAGGCGCCAGCGCCCCCCGCAACCCCAAAAGGGAATAAGCGGTAGAAAATGGATGAAAAAATGGGTTCCAAGTATAAGCTCTAAAAGGGGAACTGCACTTTTTTTTTCTTTTGGAATTTTGCGTATTGTTAACAATCATTATCAAAGTCATGATGGCGGACGTTTAAAAAAATTTAAATAATGCATTCTAACTCGTAAATAAACGTAAATAAAAGTCCACTTACGACGGAGCCAATGATAGGTTATCTATTAAGCCCTTTAAACCCAATACATAACCATCAAAAACCGCCAACGATACTCCATCTATTTTTTGTGACTTGAATAATAACCAAGTAATATTGTGATTGCAAGCGCTAATGCAGATGAACGTTCAGTAATGGCGCCGTGATTACAGACTTATATGCCTATAATATAATTGAATGGTAAGCTGCTTCATTGCTTCCTTGCTTGTGAGAGTATATCATGCCTCTCACCTGGATAGTAGAAGGATGAGGATGTACTCCAATAAGTCAATACACTTTTACAGCCGATTTAGACCGAGTAATGGCGAAAACAACACGAAAAGACACTTGGTTCCACTCAGGGAATATAACAAGATTCTAGCAGTCCACATCCTAATGACAGCAGACAGTGTGCAGTAAGTAATGTTTTATTATTATTGGCTCTCATGAAGTCTGCAGTGAGCAGTAATCAGTGATGTGAAAAAAATTAGCCAACGTTGTTATGCATTTTTTAAATTAATGCGGCACATGTGTTTAAAATTAGCAAACTAATACCTAAATATTAAACATAATAATAAATGTGCCTGTTACGACAGGCAGGTTCTATATTACATCATGTATATAGAACCTTAATGGAGGTGATTGGATGTTTTTTAAGGGCTTTATAGGCAGACTAGAGGGACTCCTAAAGGCTCCATTGTAAACTGACTTTTGATCGCAATTATTTGCTATTTAGAATGTATAAAAAAAAGAAAATGTGTGTTTTTCTCCTACATAAGGATTCTGAATGATAGCCAAAATATCAAAAAAGTGCAGTTCTCCTTCAGATGAACATCACCATTGGTTTCGGTCTAATACGCCAACATCAATGGCGGTAATAGAGCTTGTGAAAGAGATATCTACATTTATTGACCTAACTAAGCAAGGAATTTGATACCACATTGCTTTTAAGGACTATGGAAATATATGGGTGACTTAAAAGTTAACTCAGTGACTAAATGTACACGATAGTAATATATATTTAAATTTGGCAAATAAAACCCTTGGAGTTCCACATAGGTCTATCCTAGGACCAAAACTGTTTATTTTGTACATTAATGATTTATGTGACATTTTGAAAGAGTCACAATGCATTCTTTTTGCTGACAACACCATTCTATACTGTTCTAAAGCAGCTTTTGGACACTGTGGGAACAAAACTAAATATCTATATATATATATATATATATATATATATATATATATATATATATATATATATATATATATATATATATATAGATATATATATACATATATATATTTATATATATATATATATATACATATATATATAGATATATATATAAAAGTGATTTGATGCAGAAAAAAAACTTCCATAAATGTTGGTGAAACAAAATATATTGTATTTGGAAACAAAAGTAAATTAACAATGCCAAATCCAAATGGGTGAGGTAACAATTGAAAGACTAAATGTCACAAAACTTTTATGAAATCAACATTGATGCTCATTCAGCTCAATTGGAAAGTGTCTAACCATATTTTAAAAAACAAAATATCAAAACAGATAGTTTAGATAACAGATAACAGCAGTTGCGATGTATAAGGCACTCATCCACATGCTTCCCCACCGTATCCAAGAGATGTTCCAACCCAGAGAATTGTGCTACAACTTTAGAGAAACTGGCATTTCCAAAACAACAAAGGCCAGGACTAACATAAAAAAACAACATGTGCTTAACCGTTAGAGGGGTCTACAGCCTGGATGACCAACTGAAAGGCTCTAAAACAATTTATACATTTGAAAAAAAACCTATGAAGCCAACATAATAGAAAACTACAAACAACTTCAATAAAGGTAAAAATAAATCAATTAAAACATTAAATTAAATAAGAAGAGCACAACTTAACACAGTGTAAGGTATGAAGGAGGAATTATTCAAATGTACTTTCTACTTGAACTTCTGCAAAAGTACTGAACATATCTTCTCTGTTGTTTTGTATTTACAAGTGTGTTATAATGAGTATACTGTACATTGGGGTATCAATGCTCTGGTCGTGTGTATGTTTGCACATACATGCACACACAATATATGTATATAGGGAACGCTGATGGGTCGCCACGAGGCGCCCCGTAAAAGATAGGAAAAAGGTAAAACGCTGGGGACAAAGATGAGTAAAACAAACACAATCTAGACTGGGCTCCTAAGGGGGCCTAGTCTGGAGTGGGAAAAAAAACTCCATGCAATGCACACATAAACACGTTACATTTAATCATGACAAACTCGCAGGGGCGGGGGAGTTGGGGCCCTGGAAGGTGACCGCTGCTTTGAAGCGCTGCCATCCGACCATCACCCCGAGGGAAAAAAGTGGTGGTGAAGGCGTGGGATGGGGGTGGGGTGTGTATGCGTGTATGCCCTATTCTCTTGGGTGTGATGATGTAATGTTTTTCGACTGAGGCCGATATGCGAAATTTCGACTCCAGGTGTCGTTGAAGAGTGAGGGAGGTCAAAAGCGTCCATCATTGAGGTGTCCTCGGGGGTGTTTCTCAGAAAAGCCTGGTCCCGTTTCCGCTGCGTCAAGGCCACTTGATGGAGTCAAATTGTAGATTCGGATGTTTGTTTTCCACGAGCAGACAAAACAATGACTTGTCTGTTCTATTCGTCCATACTGGCTGCTCTCAAATTCAATAAAGTGTTCCTTTTCAGCAAGCTTCTCCATGATGTGATCCATCTTGTGATTTAGTTCAGAAATCGCCGCAGTCTGTGTTCTCACAGCCCTGTCCAAACCATCCATGGCGTGAACAGCCTTTGGGCTCCTTGAGTGGCTGCCATCGTCTTACGAATTTGACGATACACCAGAGCTATGCCCAGCCCAATCAGCAAGTGCCTGCGATCACGATTCCAAATAGGTAGATGTAGATTTCATTGTGTATGTATACACAATGAAAATCAATGAATGTAAACTAACCGGGATCAGAGAAAACCGGAATATGCAAATCAGGGGTAGGCATACATAAGAAACAGGCTTCAACCTATTTCTTTTGAGTACTGTGGTGTTTCTTTGCCGTTTCTTTTCTCGATTTACATAATTGATGTCAACCTAACTGCTCAGATTAACTACTTAAGACAACATTGAAATGTATGTCACATCAGGGCAAAAACATCGGAGGTGACATGGACTGTAAACATAACCTGTCTGATGTTTATCTGCTCGTGGAATACTGTAAGACTTCCAAGCTGGCTTTGATTCATGTTTGTGTTTATCAAACTTTAGTGTTTAGTAAGCCTGCAGTCATAATTCTATTGTAAAATGCACGTGTAACAGGGGGCAGCCAGTGGGGCTGCATCAGGAGCTTTTAGTAGCTGTGGCTTTTAGCTCAGTGATCAACACGCTCACCTCCCACACCAACGACCAGGGTTCGTGTCTCTGTGCAGGTGGTAAAGGTAAAGGGCCAGACCAGCTGTGTTACACTGATGCCGTGACCCGGATGAGAGTGAGGTTTAAAGGGATGAGTATAACAGGGGCCAGACATTGCAGCTGCACAGTAAACCTCACTCTACGACTAGGGATGCAACTAACGATAATTATGATAGTTGACAAGTCAACGATTATCTTAAACATTAGTCTACTAATTGGATGATAAAGTGTACACATTTAATGGCTCTAATTTTTCTGAATGCCAAATTCTAAACGTGACTTTTGAATGCAACTTACCGTATTTCCTTGAATTGCCGCAGGGCATATAGAAGGCGCATGTCTTGAATTACTGCCGGGTCAAACTCTCTTTGCAAAATATTTAGCGCATGCTTAGTATAACCGCCTGGTCAAACTCGTGACGTCACGAGTGACACTTCCCCTGTCACCATTTTCAAAATGGAGAAGGCTGATTTCAATACCGGTAATTTGAAATTGCATAAAGGGAAGAAGATTAAGAACTATTCAGTAGGATTTAAGGTCCAAGCTTACATCACACTCAAATTTTTACTGCATGCCTTTGGTAAGTGACAAGAGGTTTTAAAATAATTAGCGCATGCTTACTTTTAACGCATGCCTTTGGTAAGCGCATGAGTGAGAAGAGGTTTTAAATTAATTAGCGCCCCGGCGGCAATTCAAGGAAATATGGTAAGTTATTTTACGCATGTGCTTACTAACAACAAATATGATAAATCAATTAATAAAGATGTATTTATACTATAACTGTGCTGCTAATTCAGCTCTTACAAAAATTCAAGTGCAGGTTTCAGTCCAACGTGAAATCAAGATGGCTGATTGAGTGGCTGAGGCTTTCCGGAGGAGTTTAACATTCACGGTTTCATAGCTATGTATCGAATGTAGCATCACCTACATCAAGGAACTGTTTTTCTGTAGAGCGATGGAGTGTTATCGGAAGTGAAGATTGAAGACTTGAGAGAACGTGAAGGATCAAAGCTAATGCTAGTTAGCGTAGCTTGCTGGGTGCTAACAAAGAGACGCGGCGGTTTTCAACCCATCGCTAAACAGAGATGAAGTTGAGGAGTTGAAGAGGAACTTTGTCGGACAAAAGAGGAGAGCGAGTGACAACATCAACTACTAGACACTGTTTTCAACAAATATCAAGTTGAAGACTGAGGGCTGGAGCGGCGGCGACAGAGAGGAAGCAAACGAAAGGCCGGCGGGCAAGAGCGGCGGTGCGACCCTCCTGCAGACGGCGGCAGCGAGCGACGGCAGCGAGCGACGGCAGCGTGGCGGGAAGGGAGAGGCCCGGCTGGCGAGACCGGCAGGTGGCGACGGCAAGGCCCAGAGAGGAGAGAGGCTAGCGCGAGGTTTGCCAGGCCAGACGGGACGCTATCGGGAACATCTGCGTCCTTGGTGCCAAACGACACCCATCGGAGGCGGCAATCGCACATCGCAGCTAGGATCAACGTGGGACCAAAGAAGGTACTCTCTCCCGAGGAGGAATAGGACATAAGGAAAAAGCATGAATTTCTGACAGCGGAAGTGTCAACTATCGAGCAGTACCAACAAACAATTATGCAGCTGGTGGAGGAGGTAAAAATTGTACGTGTCAAGAATGATGCAAAAGAACAACAAAAACAGCAATTAACGGACCGAGTGGACGAGTTGGAACAGCACACAAGAATAAACGATGTCATAAAGATGAGGCTTCACATTAAGCCCCGTTCATATGCTCGGGCGGTGACCGCCAATGGTGGAGAGCTGCCCGGGAATTTGGACAACATCTCCACAGAGAGGCAAGTGGCAGCGTTCATGGAGTCCAAGGACATACTCCATGGACATGGCAAATGTGGAAGCTTGCCACCCACTCCATAAGAAGCAGGATGGATCGGCACCAGCAATAATAATTAGGTTTGTCAATAGAAAATATAAAACTGCATTACTAAAACAAGGGAGGAAGCTAAAAGGAACAGACGTGTAGTGAAGTGAAGTGAAGTGAATTATATTTATATAGCGCTTTTCTCAAGTGACTCAAAGCGCTTTACATAGTGACACCCAATATCTAAGTTACATTTAAACCAGTGTGGGTGGCACTGGGAGCAGGTGGGCAAAGTGTCTTGCCCAAGGACACAACGGCAGTAACTAGGATGGCACAAGCGGGAATCGAACCTGCAACCTTCAAGTTGCTGGCACGGCCACTCTACCAACCGAGCTATGCCGCCCCTTAAATGAACATTTATGTACAAGGGGGACGGCGTGGCCCAGTTGGGAGAGTTGCCGTGCCAGCAACCCGAGGGTTCCTGGTTCAATCCCCACCTTCTACCAACCTTGTCACGTCCGTTGTGTCCTTGAGCAAGACAATTCACCCTTTGCTCCTGATGGGTCACGGTTAGGTGCATGGCAGCACCCACCGTCAGTTTGTGAATGTGTGTATGAATGGGTCAATAGGGAAATAGTGTCAAAGCGCTTTGAGTACCTTGAAGGTCGAAAAGCGCTATACAAGTATAACCCATTACATTATTTTACATTTAACCAAGACAAACGCAGAAAAGCACATAACCTGAGAAAACATGGCAAAATACATCAAATATGGACAACAAGCTGCAACATATTTATCGAACTAAACGTAACACCAGAGGAAGCAAGAGTAATAGTCATAAGGAAAATAGCAGAGCTGGAAAAATATCAATAGAAGAGCTGGATAAATATTAATTACGACAATGTTATGACTCTTCTTTGGCATGGTAATGCCGGTGTGGTTTTCCCATGGATGCGTCGAAGCAGAACACAGCATAGGTAAGATAAAGGGTATTTATTTAATAACAAAAGGCTATGAACAAAAACACTGATGTAAAAGGATAAGGCAAACAAAAGACGCTAGCGTGAAAGCTAGGATAAACACAAGGAAAACTAAAACTTGGCACAAGGACACAAAAGAGTAAACAAAAACATTCAGCTTGAAAGCTGGAAAATAAAGTGGCTTAGCGTGAGAGCTAGCGAGAAAATACATACATAGAATGATGAGAGTCGTCACTGTTGCGCGTGGGCAAATTAGGATCAGAGAAGGAGAAAACAGAAAAGGTGAGCTTAAATAGGAGGGTGAAAATTAGTAGCAGGTGTGCGGGGCGAGACTAACAGGTGGACTGATGTGTAACCATAGTGATGGACAAAAACAGGAAATAAACGGGTCAGACTGAGAATGAAAAAACAAACATGTGAAGATCTGAGCAGCAGATCGCAACAGACAAAGGAAATAAACACAACCATGACACAAACAAGCAACACTCAATCAAACAGAGAATGTATAACATATATATATACATAACATTGATCATAATAGTATGGAATTGGACAGTGCTATAGATCCAAACACTTTTTTTTCTCACATTGACAATAATTGATTATATTATACAGAAGTACAGTACAACACCAACGTTAATTCCGATAACAAACTGTCAATTATTCACATTAACTTGTCCCCTAGAGGGGGGGGGGGGGGTTGCCCACATATGTGGTCCTCTCCAAGGTTCTCAGAGTCATCATTGTCATCGACGTCCCACTGGGTGTGAGTTTTCCTTACCCTTATGTGGGCTCTACAGAGGATGTCGTAGTGGTTTGTGTTGTGGTTTGTGCAGCCCTTTGTGACACTAGTGATTTAGGGCTATATAAATGAACATTGATTGATTGATTGATTGATTGATAGAAGCTTGTATGCTAATTTCAACAATATAAAATAATTTCTGGAACAATTTAAAGAACCCTTCAAAATTATCACTGTATCAGAGACATGGACGGATACAAAAAAAGGAATGGACTTCGAACTAGAAGGATATGAACTCAGTTACATTAATTGTGTCAATAAGAACGGAGGCGGAGTTTTGGTGTATGTGATGAAGGACCTCCGCTACAAGGTGGTAAAAAATATGTCACTCGCTATTGACAGTATTTTAGAACGTATAACCATTGAGATATATCATGATATAAGGAAAACTGTGTTGATCAGTTGTATATATAGAACACCCAACTCAAGCATTGAAGAATTTGAAGACTGGATTAAGGGAATTTTAAATGAAATCTGTCATAAGTAATTTTCTTATGTGGAGACTTCAATATTGATCTCTTGCATTCCAATAGGCGAAAGTACTTTGAAGACTTCACAGATACGATGCATAGTATGATATGACTTTGTATCCCCAAATCACAAGGTCCAGCAGAATAGCAAGTCACAGTGACTTATAGACAATATCTTTACTCATGTCTTTGATAATAATACAACAAGTAGACTGCTAACAAACGACATCAGCGACCTGCCAGTTTTCACTGTTTATGATGGGAACTACAGGAAAAAGAACATTGACAAAAAGACATTTCAAAGGAAGGAATGATTTCATTGAAGAAGGATCTGAGGAAACAACGTTGGGACAATGTGTACAATGAAGATGATGTAGCTGATGCATATGGGAATTTTTTCAACACTTTTCTAACACTCTATGATGAACATTGTCCATGGAAATAACTTAGTAAAGAGCAGAAGAAAAACAACCAACCATGGATGACAAAAGGACTGAAAAATGCTTGTAATAAAAACATTTTAATCAAATATTTATAACACAAAGATCTATAGAGGCAGAAAATAAGTATAAGAAATATTAAAACAAGCTAATTAGCATACTATGTACATATAGGAAATAATACTAGAGTCAAATATTAAAACTAGAACAGAAACAACAGGAAAGAAACATGGGGCATCCAAAATAAGATCATTAAAAAGAGTTCTACGAAAGATTACTCCCAGTACTTTTTAGATGGAAATTCAGAAAAAGACAATATGAACCAAATGGTTCAAACAATTTATCGGTTATTTTTCGTGAATATCGGAACAAATCTCGAACAAAAAATTCCAAATGTAGATGATGGGTCAATTGAGGACTTGAGTGAGATCATAGCCAGAAATCCCAACTTGATGTTCCTTAAGAACGTGATAAAAGAAGAAATAATCAAAATTGTAAAAAAATTTAAATCCAAGACCTCAACCAACTGTCACGGAACAGATATGGTAACGACAAAAATGGTTATAAAAGACATTTTCACAACCAAAATTGTTTAATCTTTACATAAATGACATTTGTAACGTTACTAAGGACTTAAAGTAAAACATTTTTATGCAGATTGTCGGGAACTTGCATGGCTGCGGTAGTTGTGACCCCAAGATGCAGGAAACAGGAGGTAGACGAGCAAGTAAAAGTTTTTTATTATACTTAAACAAGGAGGAAGCAGTTGTGCATGTAACGGTTCTCAACATAATAAATCCTCGAGCACTGAGGAACAGGTGAGGCAGGCATAAATAGCCGCCTGATTGGCAACTGCAACCAGGTGTGCTCGGTTGTCAATCAGGGACAGGTGAGGGGAACGAGCGCCCAGGGAGACATGCAGGAAATGCAACAAAAATTAGAGCGCTGACAGGAAATAAGCACCAAACAAAGAAACACCAACAGAAGTGAATTGACAAATCGTCACACAGATGACACAACTGCTTTTTGTTCAGGAAAGAACGCACGGAACCTAATACAAATAATAACAGAAGGAATTAACACATTAAAAAGATGGTTTGACAAAAATAAAATCTCTTTCAATCTCAGTAAAACTAAAATAATGCTATTTGGCAACAGTAGAAAAGAGCATTATACACAAATACAAATAGACATAGTAGACATTGAAAAGGTAAGAGAAACTACATTTTGGGGTGTAATAGATGATAAAATTAACTTGAAATATTATGCATAAAATATGCAACTTAACGTGGAGAAAAATATTTCAACAATGAATAAAGCAAAATATTTTCAGGGACCAAACATCACTTCATATTCTCTACTGCTTGCTAGTGTTACCATATCTGAGGTATTGTGCAGAAATATGGGAAAATAACTACAGATGTGCAATTTATTCACTAACAAAAAGATCAGTTCGACTGATACATAATGCTGGATATAGAGAACATAAAAACGCTTAATTTATTGAATCAAAACATTTTTAATTCAAGGATTTGGTAAAATTGCAAACAGCTAAAATTATGTACAAAGCGAACTATAAACTGGTACCCAAAAATGTACAACAATTCTTCTCATTTAAAGAGGAGAAATATAATCTTAGAGGTAAAACTAACTTAAAACATTTGTATGCACCTACAACACTTAAAACCTTTAGTATATCAGTATGTGGAATTAAACCATGGAATGGATTACCTAAATAAGTTAAACAATTTACTAATTTGATCCAGTCTATGAGGTTGTTCAAATTAAAAGTGCTTACAAAGTACAAGATAGATAGATAGTACTTTTTTGATTCCTTCAGGAGAGTTCCCTCAGGAAAATTAAAATTCCAGCAGCAGTGTACAGATTTGAGATCAAATTTAAAAAGTAAATAATGGGGGTATAAATGGAAACAAAATAGAAAATTATACAACAACAATAAAAAATAAAAAGCCATCCATCCATCATCTTCCGCTTATCCGAGGTCGGGTCGCGGGGGCAACAGCCTAAGCAGGGAAGCCCAGACTTCCCTCTCTCCAGCCACTTCGTCTAGCTCTTCCCGGGGGATCCCGAGGCGTTCCCAGGCCAGCCGGGAGACATCGTCTTCCCAACGTGTCCTGGGTCTTCCCCGTGGCCTCCTACCAGCTGGACGTGCCCTAAACACCTCCCTAGGGAGGCGTTCGGGTGGCATCCTGACCAGATGCCCGAACCACCTCATCTGGCTCCTCTCGATGTGAAGGAGCAGCGGCTTTACGTTGAGCTCCTCCCGGATGGCAGAGCTTCTCACCCTATCTCTAAGGGAGAGCCCCGCCACCCGGCGGAGGAAACTCATTTCGGCCGCTTGAACCCGTGATCTTATCCTTTCGGTCATGACCCAAAGCTCATGACCATAGGTGAGGATGGGAACGTAGATCGACCGGTAAATTGAGAGCTTTGCCTTCCGGCTCAGCTCCTTCTTCACCACAACGGATCGATACAACATCCGCATTACTGAAGACGCCGCACCGATCCGCCTGTCGATCTCACGATCCACTCTTCCCCCACTCGTGAACAAAACTCCTAGGTACTTGAATTCCTCCACTTGGGGCAGGGTCTCTTCCCCAACCCGGAGATGGCACTCCACCCTTTTCCGGGCGAGAACCATGGACTCGGACTTGGAGGTGCTGATTTTCATTCCGGTCGCTTCACACTCGGCTGCGAACCGATCCAGTGAGAGCTGAAGATCCCGGCCAGATGAAGCCATCAGGACTACATCATCTGCAAAAAGCAGAGACCAAATCCCGTGGCCACCAAACCGGATCCTCTCAACGCCTTGGCTGCGCCTAGAAATTCTGTCCATAAAAGTTATGAACAGAATCGGTGACAAAGGACAACCCTCACTGGATACATGTCCGACTTACTGCCAGCAATGCGGACCAAGCTCTGACACTGATCGTACAGGGAGCGGACTGCCACAATAAGACAGTCCGGTACCCCATACTCTCTGAGCACTCCCCACAGGACTTCCCGAGGGACACGGTCGAATGCCTTCTCCAAGTCCACAAAGCACATGTAGACTGGTTGGGCATAAAAAATAGCAGCTATGAAAACCAACAACATAATACTAAATCTAACTTCCTCCAAACGAAAATCATTTTGTGATGTTTAAAAAGTTGTACACTGGCAGTTTTAGCACTGTAATAAACTCAATGTGTTGAATTGTATCTTTGATTAATTCTTAAAACGTTGGCTATTTAATAGATTGTATATTTAATGTAATGATACTTCTGCATTGGGGCCTGTCTGTCTCCCTGTTTGTTAAAGTGCCTTTTTTATGGCATTGCAAATTCAGGCTGCTTTAAAACATACTTGACTTAATGTAGAGAAAGTTTAACCTGACTTTGGCTAAAATGATAGTTAAAGTTGTTTTTCACACAAATTTGTGTCACTCTTGTAGTTTGTGGGAAGCAAAAAGCTGTGTCCGCATCATCCGTTCAAATGTCCGGCATCACGTCTCCGTCACAGATGTACTGCCATAAAAACAGGGTCCGCTTTGCAAAATGAGCAAGGTTTTCATGTTTTTAACAAGAATAAGAGGGAATATCCTCATGCTTTACATGTTATCACCGCCAATGATTGCCCCACTTTCTGCCGGAAAAACACAAGTGATGACGTCACGACTATTGTAGACAAATATAATTGACAAATTTTATTGTCGACATTTGTCAACGATGTCGACTAATCGTTGCCGCTGTTACCTACAGCGGGGGATGGAGACAACACCACAAGGTGGATCAAGTCAACAGGTTTATTTAAATCTTTGATGAGTGTGTGGGAGGTGTATGCTACTCTAAGTGTGTGGTGCCAGACAATGTGTAGAATTGATAATGTAAATGTTACCAGGGTTGTTGTAAGTGCGTATTGGATGAATCTGTCACTAGTCCAGAGGGGCGAGGCAAAAAGGTAATCCATGGGCAGGCAAGTGGTCGTGGTCTGGAGAGAGGCAACGAGGACCGTGTCCAAGCAGAGGTCGAGGATCGAGGGAGGCCGTCCAGAATTCAGAGGGAGGCCGAGGTACACAACTCGAACACAGGGAAACAGGAAGGACACTGGGAAGAACACAAAGGACATGAGACACAGGACAGCGAGGTAGCAAGGAGAGCAAGTACGTGGGAGGGGACGCCAGAGACGGACTGCTTAGTGCAAATAATTACATTACATTCCGGCGTAGGCTCCTTGGTTCTGCTGGTCTTTATACTGCTTGTTGTAATAACACCAAGTGCGCTGATTGAATATTGCCTGCATATTTGCCGTTGTGTGGGCGTGACGCGCCCAGCGTGAGCAGAGGCGTGTCCTGGCGTGCTGCGAGCAGAGTTGCTGGCAGACCAGGCTGCAGAAGAAAAGCGCGTTCGAGTCTGCGCCGTGACAGCAACTCTAACTTCAAGAGTATTGCTGGCTGCCTGCTCGGGCTTTTAGCCCAGTGATCAGCACTTTTTCCTTTCAATACGAAAAAGGCCAATGATTGTGTTCCTGTGCAGAATGTGATAAAAAAAAAGTACAGGGCCGAACTAGCTGGACTACACACACAAAAAAGGGGCATTGTACAATCCTGATTTTGTCATGAAAATAGTCAACGCTGCCATTGAAACACCAAGGGGCTAAAAAATGTCAAAATAAAGTTCACTTGCTCAACTCTATCATTATCTGCAGATCACTGATTAAAAACTATTGTTTGGCAGACTTAATAACATGACTGTAAATACAAAAACATGAAGGTTTGAGCACAAAAAAAGAAAGCACAGATGGTGATCACTGTCAAATGACCTTTGTGTGTGTGGATTCAGGTGGGTTACTATAATAGAAAGAAGATAGTGCTGATATGAAAGCTCAGATTTCCCTTGAGACAATGGAGGACATGGGCTCATACACGCGTACACACAATGGGAGCCTCCGAGTCTGGTGTGTTGAATGATTAATGTCCCAAGCCAAGCCGCATCACAAAGCTTTGCCAGCCAAGCCGCAGCCGCTTGGAACTCTGTTTTGAAAGCTACTCTGGGGGGAAAAGTCATCCATAATATACGGTTACTTGCAATGCGACTTGCCGTTACATTACAATTTATTTTTTTATTAGATAAGAGTTGGATGAATCATAACTGGTGACCATAAAACACTGGACTCGGGCTGTATTAAATGGAAAATATTGCAGAACAAAACCAAAATAAAAGTAACATTTGTCTAAAGTTAGGGTGCACGCTTTAGGTTTGTTGACATGTCAGATAAGAACCGTGTTGCCTCCAACGGCTGTGAAAATAAACCTCCCACTCTCATGCTTCCTGTGCTGGCAGCTACTTAGCTGAATCCACTAGCTCAGAGGCAGGGAACCTATGGCTCTCGAGCTAGATGTGGCTCTTTTGATGACTGAACCTGGCTTTCAGATAAATCTTAGCACGATAAGTCATGAATAACTCCGCTGGTCAACACAGTGTTGAAAATAACGTTCAAATTATAAAACATTCTCATGCATTTTAATCCATCCATCCATCCATTTTCTACCGCTTGTCCCTTTTGGGGTTGCGGGGGGTGCTGGAGCCTATCTCAGCTGCCTTCCGTCCATCCGTTTCTACCGCACCTGTTCAAGAAGTCACATTACTGGTAAGAATGTCATGGCGCATGCGCAATCCCTCATGTCTTCTGCTGCTTGCTCGGCTGGCACTTCCGCTAGAAGCGCGCCGGGACACGGCCCCTCTTGCTCTGGCCATGTGCCGGCAAAGCTGCAGGCAATCACTGAGACTAATGTTGACGGACAGCATAATGACCAACGGACCCGAAGATCCAGTGCCGGAACGTAGTTCACTCTCTTAGTAAGTATCCCGTCTCTGGCTTCCCTTCCGCATACTTGCTCTCGCTCTGTGTCTTTCCTGTTCCTGTGTCCTATGTCCTTTGTTTGCCGCGCGGTGCTTCCCCTGTTTCCAGTGATCGAGCTGTATGCATCGATTTCCCAATGGATTCTGGACTCCCTCCCTCGATCCTCGACCCCTGCTTTGCGAGGACCTCGTTGTTTCTCTCCAGCCCCCAACCGCTTGCCTGCCCATGGACTGCCTTCTCGCCTTACCCCTTTGGTCTGACGAAGGAGTCATCCAACACGTAAATACAACAACCTCTGGTAACATTTACAAGGTTAATTCTACACATCATCTTACACTTTTCACTTAGAGTAGCATACACATCCCACCTATTCATCAGATTCAATAAGCCTATTGAATTGATCCCTGCCATTGTGCTGTCTCCTTCCTCCGCCGTACGTAACAAAGCAGTATGTTATTTATTATTGGTTAGCTTCAGAATAACAATAATAATACATAATAATAAGAGACTTATTATACTCTAAAAATGTTGGTCCTACTTAAAAATGCATAAAATTAAGTTGTCTTCAGTGTTAAAAAATATTATATGGCTCTCACGAAAATACATTTTAAAATATTTGGCTTTCTCTCAGCCAAAAAGGTTCTCGACCTCTGCACTAGCTAGTTCACTATATTGTTCACTGTATTTCCCGTAAAAAAACTATGTCTTCTATTTCTGAATCTTGTCCGACGAAAAGAAAATTTAAATAATAGGAAGACATAACCAACCAAATAAAATTAGCTTGTCCACTACTGGCATACATTGGGCCTGCTCTACTAAGATCCAAATACCACGCGCTAAACAGAGTGTGCAAGCTCTAACATTGTGTGCACTATTAGTGGGCGTGTTGCGTATGAGCAAGAAAGTAATGAATAGCCACCACCTTGATTTTTCCACGCTGACACGACAAGCCACGCAAAAAACTCAAACATACTGTATGAAGAAAAAACAATGCGATGACTGCAAAACGTGAATATAACGTTTATGTAAAATATGTAGGTTCAAACTGTGGAAAGATAGGTCATACTGAATCATTGTGCTATTATCGTGTCGGTATGTTCGTGACAGTAGTTTCTGACGATTTACGACGCTATCCGCTGGTCCTCATGGGAAATGTGGTCTTCTTTCAGGCAAAACACTACTGCTTTGGGCCACTGGCTTTTCTAAAATCAACCAAAACTTAAAGCGGAACTGCACTTTTTTTTAAATTTTATTCACAATTATTATGAAAGACATGACGACGGATGGATTTTTTTTTAACGTACCCTAAATATTAAATAAACGTAAATGAAAGTTTGCTTACAGTGCAGCCAATGAGAACTCCACTATTCCGCGCATTAAATTTGATGGATAACCATTGACAAAAGCGGAAAGTATTAGTAATATGGTTATCCTAAGCGCTAACACAGACAAACTATTTGTAGCGGCCACGTAGTCACTTCCGTGTCTCCTTATGTGTATATAATCGAGTGGTCTACTGTTTCGTAGCTTCCCTGCTCCCTGTAAGTACAAACTCTGTTTCCATTTGGATGTAAATATAAACGGAATACAATGATTTGCAAATCTTTTTCAGCCCATATTCAATTGATTGCACTACAAAGACAAGATAATTGATGTTCAAACTCAAAAACTTTTTTTTTTTTTTTTTTGCACATAATAGTTAACTTTACAATTTCATGGCTGCAACACGTGCCAAAGTAGTTGAGAAAGGGCATGTTCACCACTGTGTTTCATCACCTTTTCTTCTAACAAAACTCAATAAACCTTTGGGAACTGAGGAGAGACATTTTTGAAGCTTTTCAGGTGGAATTCTTTCCCATTCTTGTTTTATGTACAGCTTAAGTTGTTCAACAGTCTGGGGTCCCCGTTGTGGTATTTTAGGCTTCATAATGCGCCACACATTTTCAATGGGAGACAGCTCTGGACTATAGGCAAGTCTAGTACCCGCACTCTATGAAGCCACGCTGTAGTAACAAGATACTTGGCATTGTCTTGCTGAAATAAGCAAGGGCGTCCATGATAACGTTGCTTGGATGGCAACATATGTTGCTCCAAAAGCTGTATGTACCTTTCAGTATTAATGGTGCCTTCACAGATGTGTAAGTTACCCATACCTTGGCCAGTAATACACCCCCATACCATCACGGATGCTGGCTTTTAAACTTTGCAGCCAGAACAGTCCTGATGGTTCTTTTCCTCTTTGGTCCGGAGGACACGACATTCACCATTTCCAAAAAACATTTTAAAATGTGGACTCGTCAGACCACAGAACATTTTTCCACTTTGCATCAGTCCATCTTAGCTGAGCTCGGGCCCAGCAAAGCCGGCGGCGTTTCCGAGTATCGTTGATGAATGGTTTTGGCTTTGCATATTTTATTTTACACTTCATAATACGCCACACATTTTCGATGGGAGACAGGTCTGGACTGAAGGCGGGCCAGGAAAGTACCCACACTCTTTTTTTACGAAGCCACGCTGTTGTAACACGTGCTGAATGTGGCTTGGCAATGTCTTGCTGAAATAAGCAGGGGCGTCCATGAAAAAGACGGCGCTTAGTTGGCAGCATATATTGTTCCAAAACCTGTATGTACCTTTCAGCATTAATGGTGCCTTCACAGATGTGTAAGTTACCCATGCCTTGGGCACTAATGCACCCCCATACCATCACAGATGCTGGCTTTTGAACTTTGTGTCGATAACAGTCTGGATTGGTTCGCTTCCCCTTTGGTCCGGATGACACGATGTCGAATATTTCCAAAAACAATTTGAAATGTGGACTCGTCAGACCACAGAACACTTTTCCACTTTGCATCAGTCCATCTTAGATGATATCAGTCCCAGTGAAGCCGACGGCATTTCTGGATGTTGTTGATAAATGGCTTTCGCTTTGCATAGTAGAGCTTTAACTTGCACCTACAGATGTAGCGACAAACTGTAGTTACTGACAGTGGTTTTCTAAAGTGTTCCTGAGCCCATGTGGTGATATCCTTTACACACTGATGTCACTTTTTGATGCAGTACCACTTGAGGGAATGAAGGTCTGTTATATAATCGCTTACGTGCAGTGATTTTTCCAGATTCTCTGAACCTTTTGATGGTATTACGGACCATAGATGGTGAAATTCCTTAATTCCTTGCAATAGCCTGTTGAGAAATGTTGTTTTTAAACTGTTGGACAATTTGCTCACGCAGTTGTGGACAAATGGGTGTACCTCGCCCCATCCTTTCTTGTAAAAGACTGAGCATTTTTTGGGAAGCTGTTTTTATACCCAATCATGGCACCCACCTGTTCCCAATTAGCCTGCACACCTGTGGGATGTTCCAAATAAGTGTTTGATGAGCATTCCTCAAATGTATCAGTATTTATTGCCACCTTTCCCAACTTCTTTGTCACGTGTTGCTGGTATCAAATTCTAAAGTTAATGATTATTTGCAAAAAAAAAAAAAAAGTGTTTACCAGTTTGAACAACAAATATCTTGTTTTTGTAGCATATTCAACTGAATATGGGTTGATGATTTACAAATAATTGTATTCCGTTTACATTTACATGTAACACTATTTCCTAACTCATATGGAAACGGGTTTGTATATTGTAGATCATAAATCATGCATTTCACCTGGACGTGAGACGTGTGAGTAGTAATCCAACGAGTTGGGACACTTTGACAGCCAATTTAGGACCTGGAACCGGCGCAAATGACATGAAAAGTGCTTGTTCCCCTGCTTCCCGCCCATTTCTTCACAAGGATTATGAGTTATTCTTCATCTAAATGGGAATTTATGAATATCCCATCAGTCAGCATCCTAATGACAGAAGAAATTGTACAATATATGATATTTTTAAATATTTATTGGCTCTCATAAAGTCTGCAGTGAGTAATATTTAGTGATTAAGAAAAAAAAACGCAAACGTGACGCATTTTTTAAACGAATGCGCTATTTTTCGGCACATTTAAAAATCAGCAATTAAAACATCTTACATGTTACTGTCAAAATTAAAATAATTGTAAAAACGTATTAAACGTGAAAAAATAAATAAATACAATATTTGAGTTCTACAAATTCTGGGTTAAAATATACTTTTTAAAAACATTAAATATTTGAATCCACAATTTGTAGCACGCAACCAACACTGTTTGAGCCGATGCTACTGTTTGTAGTTGGTTGATTCGGGTGGAAATGGCTTGGCAAACCATCTCAACGCTGGACAGTTAATATATAGTAGCTTCCGGGGTCAGCCAACCTCGTCTCACAAGATCTAATTTCTTTTTAAATATTTAAATATATATCTGCTACCTAATCAACGTTTTGCTCTCCTTCTTTGTTGGCTATTAAAGTGAGTACCGGGATTTCTCTGCTAGGTATGGTTCATTTGCTACTTCCTGTTTTTGCAAATCACAACTTGTGATTGGCTACTCACTTGGGAGTGACAAGTCAGTAACCAATCACAGTTCCATTTAACGTAAAGCTACTTAGGTGGGCTACCGTCAACATATTGTGATCTGGTTTGGTTATCGCAACTGTCTATCATCTGAATGTCCTCCATTTATTTACACGGAGTCAGAAAGCCTCGTTCAGCAATAAGTTTGCTAAATTCTGGTTGGATGAAAGCTCTAACGTAAAAACAAGCAACACTTGGGCCTAATATGACATCAAGGGAATATTATGAATACTTTTATATATTTATGAAAAGCACATTTAAAAAAATAACTTTTGTTAATTTATAATCATGATTTATGTTAGGCCTTAACGGCACACCAATGGAGCTTAACGTTACACCCATTATTATTATTATTGTTATTATTTGGCAACTTCTACCGGAATATGTGCTTCAGTATATTGTTATACTAGAACAAACACTTTGTGATGTTTGGAGTTTCACCTGCTCTAATGCAATTTCAATATTTCAATTAAGATAGTTATTTGTTTAACTTCCCTTTCTGTAATGCTTTGAATTACACTGAATACTTGGAAAATAATATATGCAGTGTTTTCTTAATGAACAAAGTTGTTGTTTTTTCTAGGTATAAATAAACTATGTATTGACATTCTACACTGTTGGAAATCTAAATCTTAAATGTAGATTTAGATTTAAGATGTAGGTTTAGATTTAACATATTGGTTTGGATGTATTATTTAGGTTCAGATTTACATATAGATTCATATTTAAAATACAGATTTATATTTGACATTTAGGTTTGGATCGACCATTGTTAAACGAGCAACTTACTTGACAACATGATTTTTATTTTTGTATTTTTTTAAATTCACTACTACAAAAAACATAAAAATATTAAGTGGCTCAAGAAGATAAGAACATAAATAATTGATAGAAATACACTTATAATTAAGATTGAAAAAAAATACAATAATAAAAGTAGGCTAAAACTTAAAACCGAATCTCAAGATATTTAAGAGACTTTCTCACAATCTATCTACAAAAGTGTTTTAGAATTGTTTAAGTGTGTATATGAATACTTTCAACGAATTTGTAATTTCTTTTAGCGTGAAAGTAAAACAACGTTTTGCCTGTGCTTTTGTTCTTCATGATATAATAGCTCGATGTTGTTAGCATGCTGTAGCTTCGTCAGTTACAAGTTAGTATTTGTGTCACTAATGTCAGATATAAAATATGGTTTGTTTAGGTCAAGACAGCTTCAACTTAACTTAAACATTGCATATACTATATAGCGATGGTTGTTGCTCCTGTAATATTGATCGGCCAATACTGCGTAGGTCCAATACAGATATTGTATCGGAAGTGAAGTTGTATCGATACACTGGTAGTCTGTGATGTTCATTGTTTCATAAATCAAATTGTAAATCTTCATTAATCTTCACTACATTCTGAGTGTCTTCTGCAGTAAAAATCTGTATAAAGTAATGTCGTATATTGAGTTGGTCTGTTGTACTCTGGTACAGTACTTAAAGCATGTGGTAATATATAAGTACCGCTACAATAGTTTTGGAACGTCGTGATTTGTTCTCCTTAAAGCTTAATAACTGTGATTACTTCAAACGTTGGACCATTTTTCATTGCTGTAGTCCAAAACAAGGCATTCGGTGACTTCCCAGCTGCGCTATCTTGATTGCCATGGTTACTGCTTTTCTCTCTGAGGACCAATCAGCCTGACTAGATGTCAATAAAACAGACTCTTTTCTCCTGCCTGGATGAAGTGACCCTTTGCAATTGGTGTTTGACCCTTGTCACGGTTCAAACAAGAAAATAAACATCAGTGACAGAAAAGCACTTCTGTCAGCACACATAACGACCATGCGGACAGCAAGTTCCAAAGTGCAGTAGTGAAAGTGAAAGAAGACTTTCTGAGCAAATGTTTACAAATGCTTTGTCTGAAGACCTCAAACCTGATGTTGGTGTGTGTGGATTATTTTTTCTACCCTGGTCTGACCAAAAACCTGACATTTGACTACAGCTCAACCCATTGGGTTCAATATTTGGTCCAAAGCATTGAAATCAATAGAAAACTGTCGTATGCATTTTTTATTTTTTCCTATGCTTCCCTGGAGGTCAACTTTAATGACTTTGTTTAATAAAAAATATGTATGACAAGTGGTCAAACAGAGATACTTCAGTGTGTTTATTGGTCCCCAAGGGGAAATTGGTGACGTATCAGTTTGTGCACATGTGTGTGTGTAGCAATAGCAACAGTTCATATGTGACACAAACATGAAGTAAGGGCGCAGTGAAATAACAAAAGACACATGCAAATAGAAATAGTTGAAATTCAACAGACTGCATCCCTCGGTGTAATTTGAAGCAATTCCATTCATTGTCAAATGCGTAAGTGAACATGTTTGATTGTATAATTTTCTCAACACACTGTGCACACTCACATGTTTGGCGCTAACTTTTCTTAACAATATGCAACTTTATGGGCATTATTTGTCATTACTAAGCATCGGTCATATTTCCTTTTTCCGCAATAAGAATGATGTCTGCACTGAGAGGCAGAGATGTTAGCCCCTGAGAGGCGTCGGATTGGTGGAATATTGACATCCTACAAATATTCATCTGTACACTTGGTGTGAGATTTAGCGTTCACATTCAAGATTTAGGTTTAGATCTAACATTTAGTACTCACATTTGACATTTAGCGCTCACATTTAGATTCAAATTTAACATTCCGGTTTAGATTTAACATCTAAGTTTACATTTACACGTGGCGTCACAATCAAGTCCTAAAGACCGTTGCGTCCAACCTGGAGGACAAACAAGTTACCATCAACTCCCTACCACCGCCGCAAAGGGGCTAAGATAGTTAGGGGTGGCTCCATACCACCTGGGTGAGGCCAGCTATGCTTAGCCCACGACTGAAGGATGCTGTTTTTTTTCTTAACCAGCAGCTTGCGTTTCCTCCGGAGATTTTCTGTGACCACCCTGAGACTGGACGGTGCTCTGGTCCCCTTCACAAAAAAAGGTTTTCATCATCAAACTCACAGTAGCCTGGGAAGACTCAGTGGATGAGGCTTACGAGCGAAAACACCAACGCTATGCCAAGCTTGTAGCTGAAGCGCAACATCGTGGCTGGAACATTCTGGTCCGTCCAGTCCTAGGCCAACGCCTGCATATAGCCATCAAAGCTGCATCGAAGGCACCCAGTGGTTGTTCATGATGAGGAAAGACCCCTGCTGGGCCCCCCAAGTAGCAAGCCAGGAGTTATGCGGTCAGCTTCGGCTTGACTCAGGGAAAAGGACGCCCCTGCAATGCATAGTCCCATGAGAAGTCTGCTGCTCAACACCCAGTAACTCATGATTAATTGGGATTGACGCAAGCTCTGGGCTGATCACCCTGTGGCTGGCCACCCCTGGAAAGGGCGTCCAGTGATAAGGCCGAAACGCCCAGTGACCCAGAGGCACACTACTGATGATGCGTCCAAATTGCAAAGCACCCATCCACCATTCACCAGTCATCACCAAATACTCTCAAGTATGTGCCAGGACAAAGGAATTTACAACTTATCCTGTGTTTTGTAAACATCTAGGTTTAGATTTAAAATGTAGGTTTAGATTTACATACAGATTCATATTTTAAATACAGATTTATATTTAACATTTAGGTTTAGATTTAACATTTAAATATAATATTTAGAGTCAACATTTAAACTTAAATGTAATTAGATTAGCTAAATCTGGGAAAAGGGAATTAAAACTGAGAAAAGTAGGTTAAATCTGATAAGTACATCTGGTAAAAAAGTGCGACTGGACTTTTACATTCGGCACCCAATAAGTGGGGCGTGTTGAGTAAAACATCCAGGTACTAACAGTATACTGCGTTATGTTGTACTTCTTTTCCCGTGTGGCGGCACTTAGAGTATACTTAAAACACTGAGTGTCAATACAAACTATAAGTGTGCTGAATAAAAGTATGTAAGGTGCAAAGGGCCTGATTTAATAAAGGTTTGTGTGTACTAAAACATATGCAAACCTGATAGCACACGCAAAGCTTATTGTACTAAACGTGTGGAAAGTGGATTGCGTCTGAAGAATAAGGCGTCTATATCTTCATTAATATGCAAAAATATATGCTGATCATCAAAATGCACACATTACTGGGAGGAGAAAATGCAAATTTAATTATTTAGCACGGGCAATGTCATCATAGTTTTACAAGCACTGTTTAGCATGCAAACTGACAGTTCCACATGCGGCTGTGAGAAAGGAGTGCTCGCACTGCATAGACGATAGACGGATGAAAATCCAACACCCTGCGTGTGTGTGTCAACATTTTGGACCGTCAGTAATAAAAAATATTAAGACACATCGTCTATTCAGCAACATCATTTTTTTATAACATAGCATGCTGGGTGATTTACGTAAGGGGCTGATTAGAACTAATTTGATTGGTTACTTTTTGGTGTCCTTAAGCATTTTTTTTTATGACATCCGTTTTTTTCACATGGAATATATATTATTGAAATATTTCCTATATGAATAAAAACTTATAGCTCGGTTGGTAGAGCGGCCGTGCCAGCAACTTGAGGGTTGCAAGTTCGATCCCCGCTTCCGCCATCCTGGTCACTGCCATTGTGTCCTTGGGCAAGACACTTTACCCACCTGCTCCCAGTGCCACCCACACTGGTTTAAATGTAAAAATTAGATATTGGGTTTCACTATGTAAAGCGCTTTGAGTCATTAGAGAAAAAGCGCTATATAAATATAATTCACTTCACTTCACTCTAAGCATGCATGTTTTTGCGTCTTGAGTGGAGTAAATGCAGCCTCTCTCCAATGAGGGCACCTTTGTCGGTAAAACAAAAAAGTGGTTTCACAGTCAATGCACTGCACGACTGCTTCTAAAATACCCATAGAAAGTGGTAAAGGTCTCCTGCATGTTTGGAAACATAGCAAAACGCCAGAGGTAGAAGCGTGATAACATGAATGGGCAGTAAATGAGAGCGACCCCGTGGTGATGCCCCATACAGAGCACGCAAAATCCTCATTTAAATAAGGTGGCCGCACCACATTACAATTGCACACGCAATTGTAATGTATATATATGTATATATATATATATATACATATATATATATATATATATACTTATATATATATATACATATATATATATATATATATATATATATATATATATATATATATACTTATATATATATACAGAAATAAATGGGTTGTACTTGTATAGCGCTTTTCTACCTTCAAGGTACTCAAAGCACTTTGACACTATTTCCACATTTACCCATTCACACACACATTCACACACTGATGGAGGGAGCTGCCATGCAAGGCGCCAACCAGTACCCATCAGGAGCCAGGGTAAAGTGTCTTGCTCAGGACACAACGGACGTGACGAGGATGGTACTAGGTGGGATTTGAACCAGTGACCCTCGGGTTGCGGACGGCCACTCTTCCACTGCGCCACGCCGTCCCTATATACATATATTACATATATACATATACATATATATATACATATATATATATACTTATATATATACATATATATATATATACATATGTATATACATATATATATATATATATATATATATATATATATATATATATATGTGTATATATATTTCCAAGATGGCGGCGCCCGGACGGGCTGCGTCCTCGCGGAGCTCCTGCTAAAGATGAAACATTTGGCAGAAATACCGGACAATTCCACAGACTTTATGGCTGGCTCACATCGTGGTCACTCCGTGATCACGTACGACCGCCAGACACTTCTGGATGTGGACATATCGGGCCGTTTTGGACTGATAGACGCGTGCGTGCTAAACGTGCTAACTAGCATGTGAATACGTCGGCGG